>NC_056727.1:283876992-284066992 GCF_019279795.1 Protopterus annectens | reverse complement strand
TGCATATATATTACTTGTTATCCTCTTCCGCCTTTTCAATTGCTTTAACCGTTGCTAAACGGTGGGCAAACCCATGCACCTATGGTTAGCTGTACTCAGGGTTTAAAAAAAAATAAATACAAGGGTTTCTTTGTTTTATTTCAATATACTGTTGCAGTTGAACCCATGGGGACTGTTGTTGGGGATATGTGGACACCTATGTGCGGTCTCGCTCATTTATTTACACTTTTTTTCTGTTCTACTTTGCAGGGGCATGTTTATTCTGAGATTTCTGCTCTCAGACACGCCCCCTGCACTCATCCATGCTCAGTGTAGTATTCAGAGCTCATGAAGCGCGCCTTCATTAATATGCATAGCACGCTAATGTCCTTCTCTTAAACTGCTGCTTATGTGCAAGACTAGTTTAGTCCTGCACAGCAGATTAGTAAATCTGGGGGATAGTTTTAACATTTCTTGTGATTTTTAGATGTTACTAATCAAGTAAGGCTCAATGGTTTAATTATTCAATTGCTTAATTGAGTCAGTTTGTGATGCATATTAAAGGGCTGGGCTTAAATTGTGATCTTGTTCTGATGAAGTCCCTCTCAAGGGAAGAAAGCGCTCAACCTCAATAAAATTGTGTTTTGATCCTGACCTTTGGTGTGGTGGATTGGTGGGGTGAGTGGAGTAGGGAAAATGTATTTATATATGTAGATGTATGTATGTATATATATATATATATATATATATATATATATATATATATATATATATATATATATATATATATATATATATATATATATATATATATATATATATATATATATATATATATATATATATATATATATATATATAGATACATATATATATATATATATATATATATATATATATATATATATATATATATGTAGACATACATGTTTCAGGACATCGAGTTCAGAATCTCAAAATTTTTGAATCTCTAAACTGTGAACCCTTCCCCGAAACACCACTAAATGCATAAAAAACAAGTGTATGCAGGGGAGCACACCCTTCTGCACCCCTCACACCCCTGCAACTTAAATATACCAACTCCGAGATCGCACTAAAGTGAGGACAAGCGAAATCTCCCATTCCACGCTGTATGCCAATCTCCATTCAGGATTTCAAAGTTTTAAAACTTCGAACATATGATCCTCGATCATATGAGATTCGACGTTTTAGACTTCAGAATTCTGAAGTGGACCCATATATATATATATATATATATATATATAAATGTATATATATATATATATATATATATATATATATATATATATATATATATATATACATACACACACACACACACACACACACACACACACACACACACACACACACACACACACACACACACACACATCTCTTTCTTTTTGGCTTTTCCTGGTTAGGGGTCACCACAGCAGAACTCCGGTCCGCTAATGATTGGCAGTAGATTTTCACAAACACCGATATACCTGCTCGACATTCAACCTTCAACGAAGGCATGCCCATTTACGCATGTCTTTCAAATGCCCACCCAGCCGCGGGGAGGATATGCAGACTCCACACAGAGTTGTCAAGCATCTGCAATAAGGCTGAGGATAGGGAGAGGTGTCATCCTGAAACACAAGAGTGAACTGAAGCATACATCCAAAGCTCGGTAGGAATAGCTGTATCTGAACACAGTCAGGGTCATGAATTGTGCTAGACATAACCCATAACCCTGACTCCACAGCAATAGTGAAGGCACTGTGTGACATCCAAGGGCTGTGCACATGAGCTGACTTTGCAATCCAGCAGAGTTGGGGGACATTTGTGGGCTAGAGTGACCATATAATGGCAAGTGAAGATGGGCCATGCTAGTATACCCCTTCCAGGAATAGTGACTGCTGTTGTTCACTTAACAGGTGCTGCAACAAACCATTGTGATAAGGTGTGTACACAAATGCAACCCACATATTGTATGCATCTCAATCAGCATCTGCATGACTAACACATTTGTTTGATATTGCATTTGATTGCACAGGTCATATGTCACATAGCAGGTATGTGTAATGTTAACATATGCAGTATTGTGGCCCCATTGCATATCATGGAAGAGACTAGCATGCCAATAAGGGTGTGTAGACTCCTCATAGCCACAGTAAGCTTTAATGGCTGTCAGTGTAATCAGATTTTATTGCTCATACATGCACTGCTGATGATGAGATCTGCAAATCAAAGGTCAGGCATTAACTATTGCCATTTGTCCTCATATCATCCCAGGTATGTGTCAGACAAACACATGAGGGCTGTGAGCAACAGAGTAAACATTACTGTCACAGATATACACATTCAGCAATGGTGTATACTTGTGAGGTATGGTACACAGTACATGCCACGGTGCTGAACAGGTGCACAGCAATACTGTGTGCATGGGTGCAGTGTGTTCCACAAGAAGGGGCATCACCTACTAACACAACTCATGCATCACAGAGATGTTTAATGTTGCCAAGGATAGAGTATAGCTGCAGTGCATGCTGTTGAGTGCCGTGTGTCATGTATGTTGACTGTTGGGCAATAAGAGGTCTGTGTAATATCTTCGTGCCACCTCACCTGTAAGTGTGTGTGTGTGTGTGTGTGTGTGTGTGTGTGTGTGTGTGTGTGTGTGTGTGTGTGTGTGGATGTGTGTGTGTGTTTGTGTAGAGGTAAGCAATGATGTACAGATCTTAAATTACATTTTTTGTTTTCCCCTCGCAGATGGCAAGTTGAGTCAGGGTCCCTCCTGCAGGCAAACTGATGTTAGTGTCCATACAGAGTCTGGCAATGATGATAGGTATGGTGAGGCAAAGGTAGGATTGTCAGGGGCTGAAGCTGTGCCATTGGTTGACATCCCACTTTTATCCACCCCACCCCCGCACACAGTAATAATGCCTATATGTATCCCATCACCAGTGGCCATAGATGAGGGACAGTTGGTGGGTGGTGGCATGGGACAGGACAGTGTGGTGACTATGGCAAGTTTGTCTGTACACAGCAGCCACAGCTGGATGATTGATGAGGTACCACACAGGCAGATGTACAGGGGTGCCCATAGAAGGGCTGCTGACCATCATGGCCCTGGCAGAAGTGCCACAGCAGGTATCACCAGATGCATGTTTCAGGCCATCATGGAGGCATAGGCAGGTATGGAATGTTACACCAGACAGAGTTTAAGGCTCCAGAGGGCTACTCATTCTGCTGTACTTTACAACATCCATGATCTTGCAGGTACCCACCATTATTTTGCAGAGGTCCTGGATAGACGGTTGGGTGAAATGGTGGGAATCCTTGACCATGTGGTGTCTGTGTTATAGCATATGGTGGGAGTAGGGTGACAGCCACGTGGACGTAGGTCAGCAACACCAACAGGTGGAGGTCTACATGGACATGCAACAAGTCACAGCTGCTCCCATATTGGCAATACCAGCCCCAGCACTGCAGCAGGGTGCTGTCCACACCACAACACAGCAGGTCATGTGCACGTGGTTCTGGCCAGTCCCAACAGGGATGTGGATCCAGCAGACATTTGTCATCATCAGGGGAAAGTAACATATCTGGACTTCTACCTGGTAGTGCCTGTAGAATCCCTGGCAGACATAGTTCCCATGTCCATGGCCAGACATGGTGAACTGTACACCCTGCCATGTATGGTCTGCAGCTGTCCAACAACCCCCTGTACAGGGCAGCCATATGGCAGAACTGTGTGCATACATACACACACATATCATTATCAACACAGCTAGGGCACCTCCATACCTACACACACCACATCTGCACAGCCCAATTAATAAAGAACCACCCAACATACACATATGATGTCAACCAAATGGCTCAGCCTAGGTCTCTGGCAAACCCACAACACACCCTGTGCATATGATGATACCCGTACGACATCCCTGTCATCCATACCATTGATGCAGGGACATGCTGATAGTGTTCTGATGCACAGGGTGAATGTACTAAGGTTTATCAATACAATGCTGTATAACATGTTTTCAGTTGGAATGTTTAATGCTTACATGTCAGGGTGTGTAGCTATCCAGGCATGATATATTATAGTTGTTATTAACACTGACTGATTGTGGTCTCCATAATGTATTCAGTTTGTGTTGTAGGTATCTATGTGTCAGCAAGATGTTGGTCTGCTGTCATTTCCTACAAGGGATATGGCACTGTGGTGACACATTGACTGTGTCATATCCTGGGTACAGCTGAACACAAGTAACAAGTCTGTATAACAGTTACTGAATGTGCCATATGGCTGATAGGTCTGAGGGGTGTATACAGGTGAGTGTATGGTGGCTGATGTCAGCAGCACTTCTACAGTGGACAATGGTAAGTGTAATAGGTGGCACACACCAAATGTTTGTGAATAACACACACACACAGAGGCTTTGGTGTCAGTGCAATGCACAGAGAATACTGTATACATGGATGTACTTAATTTTGCAGTGAACTCATTTTGGCCTATGTAATTCCACCAAGACAAAATAGGCAAAACATCACATCAGTAAATAATCAGTCTGCCAGTTTAATGTCGTTGACGATGGTACTGGCAGGGTATATGTCCTCTTCCCCAATGTAGTGCAATCCTAGGATTTGGTAAACATAGCAGTGCTGGTGTGGGTGACACAGCCCTCCACTTCGGAGGGTGTGGAGTGGTGTAGAACCACACATAGTGTGATTAACAACTACTTAACATGTTAACATAAACGGTACAGTATTATAGCAGACTAAGCGGGGAATACGCACAACAATAACCCCAGTGAGGGTGGCTGTGCCCACAACATCCACACCCAAATATATATACCAACTCCAGTATTGCTGTAGAGCTATACAGTGGGGAAGAGGGCATTTACACATCTACTACTAGTTTTGATGGAATGAATTTCCACAAGATGATTCTTTTGAAATGTTAGCTTTTGCCAGTCAGTTCTCAGACAAATGATCTCCTGGGACATTTATTGTCTGCAAACTGAAGTAGATCCCTTCAGATGCACACACACTTACTTGGCAACACTGAGAGTAGAACCTCTACCTAGGGACTTATTGCTGCTAATGTGTTTGGCCTTAATTGCATGCACCACACAGCTTTTAGGATTAGTTGTGTCCCGAGTTTCTTGTTAAGTGAAGAACATCACCAGGCCTTGTACAGTATGGTAATGGGGGTGTACTGGGTGTTAATGAACAATATACAGTATGACATACTGTCATGTACACATTGACAAACACATAACAGTCATAGACACATCTGAGAGACCTGGGTTTATCAGTGCTAACTACCATGCCAGTGAGTCCATTCTGTTACAGAGAATTTCCACACAGCACATGCATCATTGGGTTGGATAGTGTAATCAGTTACCTGTATGGTTGATGGTGACAGTGGTCCTTGTACAGTGGACCTTGGGACATGTACTGGGGGTACCATGGTGTAAAGACAGTATACCCAGCACCCACACCCCACATTGGGATATTTTACTCACTGAAACCCATGATAATGCTCTGACATACCCACAATCACACATTGACCAGGACTACAATACAAGCCCTTGTCTATCTAATCAGTGCAACTACAGGGATATGCATTGATTGCACATGCCACAGGGATAGTAGAGTGAGGGTTTGCCATAACTCTCCTAATGTCAGCAACATCACTATCCCTTATAATGTATGGCAAGGTGTATTATATTTGGGAAATGTGATTTCAGAATGTTGTCACCTACAAATATACACACTCGTACACATGCACACACTTGCCAGGACTTAGAGGGTAACCCATGCCTATCTACCCATTTGTACAACAGTGTTATGCTGGTACTGCAAGCTCCAGGTAGCCCATAGGGTGAACAGTGTAACAAGGTACATTTGCTGTCAATTGCAGCAGCAGCCATTTCTAACTATGGCAAAGGGGGGTGTAATGGTTGAGAAGGCCCGCAGGGTATTATCAACTACAAATTAACAAACACACAGACACTGTTATTCTCAGTAATGCACACTGACACATTTGTCAGTACTGGGGTCCATAGGTGAAGGTGTTCCTAAGTGTTTACCAGCTAATGTCCATTGAGAGATGAGAAGAGTAGGGGATGTGGGTACACTGGTATCATCCAACAAAGCGGCAGGTGCCCGTGGAACCCTTGCACGGCAAAACAGGTAAACAACAGTCAACAAAAAAGCCAGCAAGTGTTGGTAATGCCCATATCAAAAAATTACATTTATTAACCAGAGGGAAAAAAACCTCCCCTGCTGAAATACTGCTATGATATTGCAAAAAAGCAGTACATTCCAAAGATATTAATTCAAACCGGTTTCGGCTCCACTGAGCCTTCTTCAGTGAAATACAAAATGGAAAAACAGAATATCACAGTACACACATATATATATGGATTGGTCCAACCCATGGTCCAATCCAAGCACAGAATTCACAATTGGTCATTAAGACCAGGTGCAAACAAAGCTCCAAGTTTAATAATCCATTTTTTCTCCTTGGAGCTAAGTAATTCCTGCCAGAACTGTTTGTCATTACATTTCCCTCTAATACAATCAATGACCACAAATTTGTATGAAGCAGATACATGTTGCAAACAATGTTTATATAAGGCATTGCTAGTACGTTTCTTTTTGATGTCACTCAAATGCTCACAAATTCTAAGACGGAAAGCTCGGGAAGTCTTTCCAACATAGAAAGCAGAACAAGTGCAGGTCACCAAATAGATGACCCACTCAGTGTTACAATTAGCCCAAAACTTTATATCAAAAACTTGTGAGGTACTTTTACTAGTGAATTCATGAGTACGTGAAACACGAATACAAAATGAGCAATGCCCACAGGGAATGCATCCAACAATAGGTTTCCCTAAAATGGACCGCTGAGTTGGTTCGGAAAAACCATCGCCCACTCTCTTGTAATGGCTCAATTTTGAACCAATGGTTTGTCCCCTTTTGAATGAAAAAGAGCAATGGTCTGGCAACATAGAACAAAGTTTTAAATCAGCTTTAAGAATGTTCCAATGTCTCTGTATAATGTTTTTGAAGCCTTGTGTGTTACGTCCATATGTAGTTACCAAACGTAGGGGTTGCGACTGCTGACAATTATTCTTATCTTTATATGTTAATAGATCCTCCCTATTTAGGCTGGACACAAATCTTTTGGCAACATGTATCGAACCTGGACGATAACCCCTCTTAATAAATCTACAAGTCAAATCATCTTGGGCATCCATGAAGGATTCGTGGCTAGAACAGATTCTCCTGGCTCTAAGAAACTGAGATTTCGGTATATTATGGATGACATGTTGTGGGTGGAAGCTGGTAGCATGTAATATTGAATTAAATTCAGGGAATTTCCTAAACATCCTAGAGGATAAAGTATGATCTTGGTTCCTAGTGATTTCTACATCTAGAAATACTATCCTTGTTTTATGATAAGTCAATTTAAATTCAATTCCCCATATGTTGTTATTTAGATATTCAAGAAATTCCAAAAGATATTGTTCATCAGCTTTCCACACCAACCAACAGTCATCCAAATACCGACGCCATATATCCATCTCACACATATATATATTGTGTGTCACATCATAAATTATGATCTCTTCAATGTATGCCATAAACAGATCTGCATATATGGGTGCAAAAGACGCACCCATAGCAGTACCCTGCTTCTGCCAATAACAAAGATTCTGAAAATAGAAAACATTGCTAGACAGCACATATTCTGTAAGGCATACAAGAAAGGTGTTAAATCCAGATGGATATAAACCTGATCTAGCCAACCAATAATCCAACGCTTGTAAACCCGCCCAATGGGGAATGTTGGTATAAAGAGAGGTGATGTCCAGGGTACATAATAACCAATGAGATTGAAGTTGGGAGTTGTTGATGATGTCCAAGAATTGGGTAGTGTCCTGGATCCTGGCTCTAATTTGACTCAATAACGGTTTTAGATAAAGAGTCAGATATTCTGAAAGTGGTTCCGTAAGGGACCCATGTCCAGAGACTATTGGTCGCCCAGGTGGCTTGGTGGCATGTTTGTGAATCTTTGGCAACAGATATAAATACTGTTTTTTCGGTGACCCAACCAATAACTGCTCTTTCACTTCTTGAGTGATGATACCTTCATCCACTGCCTTGGTTAAAAAACCATCAATCTGGCACTTAAAGTGGGGAGAAGGGTCCACTAACATCTGCCTATAATATTGTGTGTCACCCAATTGTCTCATGGCTTCACCATCATAAGCAATTTTGTCCATGATCACTACCGCTCCTCCTTTGTCAGCTGGAATAATGACCAAATTTCTATTACCAATCAACTCATCCAAACAACCTAATTCCTCAGTAGTCAAGTTATTGTAAGTGACTGGAAAATCTTTAAGATGACAATGTATGTCCCGTAGGACATTTTTTTGGAATACCCCTACCAAGTGATTCATAGGTGGAATGAAGGTTGATTTTTTAAATCTGAAATTGCCAACTGTATCACCGGGCACATCGGAAACATTACTATCAACATTACTATCAAAAAACACCTTCAGATTTAATACACGACAAAAATTAGTGACATCCTGTGCCAGAGACTGCTCGGAGACAAAAAACCCTGGAACAAAATTGAGCCCTTTGTTCAATACTTTAATTTGTACATTGGTTAGATCATAAGATGAAATATTATGAACATTAGAGTCCAGACCTATTGCTGTGTCATGATCTTCATTAATGTTTCCAAACTGTGTTTGGATTTTGTGTTTCCTATGCTTCCGCCCCCCCTCGTCGGTATCTAAATTGAGAGGGTGTGTCAAATTGTCCCTTTTGGACATAGGTGGTCCCTCACATGAGTGTGAATCAGATTCTCCTTCAGTATTAGAGGAATAGTCTTCCCCAGATGTCCCACTTGACAAACCAGTTTTAGTCTTAAGAATGGACCTAGGCCTTTTTCTTTTTGGAGTAGATGCTCTTTTATCATGTTTATAATCATCCCTGGGCAATCTAAAAGATACATTCTTAGAATTATCAAAGGGTTTCCCCCTGTCATAATCACCCACATCACGAAGAAATTTTTTGATTTTCCTATCTTTAAGGGTGGTTTCAAGTTTAGACAAATCTATGGTGAGTTTCTTAACCTGTGTTGTAAAGGAATCACAAGCTTCAAACTTGTTGGTCTGTAAACTTAAAACATCCAAATCCTTAATACCCTGTTGTACCTTACGCCCATAAAAATCGGCCAAAGCATCCACAAATTGGGATGAGGCCAACTGTTGAATATGACCCCAATCCTGAATCAACTTGTCATCAATCTCAGAGACCAAAGGTTGTATTTTGACCCTGAGACCCCGTGGGGTAATATGTTTATGTTGATATGCCTTGAACAGGCGTAAATGCCACACATTGGTCCTAACCATCTTCATTTGTTTGCCCAGTTTGTTAAAAAATATATCACATTGTGCATCCACATCAGTCCCAACCACATCTGCCAACATAGATGAACCCTGCTTGTCCAAACCAAACACAGATAAATCATGCATGTCAGCTGACAAACCCTGTATAATCGGTGACAATGCCATATTTGTGGTTTGTAAATAGTCTTGCTCAGACCACACCAGTTAAATTGTGCTTCAAAAATTGAACACCCAAAACAAGTATTATTTTGAGCCCAACAATAACTGATGTAGATATTGGCACACCAATAATTCAATTTTGTATGTAAACCAAAAATAAGATCAAAAAATATTTGATCCAAAATCAAACCGTTATACAGTCAACACCAAAAGATGAATTATATATAAATAACCTGGTGTATATGTATAAGTCTGATGGATCAATAGCCAATCAAATAGACCAATACAATAAACAGCCCAAACGACCTACAAAAGAACATCCAAGGTCATATTGCTGTGTATAGGTCTCAATGTTGTCAAAACAAAATACCAATGGGCTATAATCACAAATGCAACAATCAAAATATATCAAATACAGTATGAAATATACTGAATTAAATGACATAATATGGAACATGAACCAACCTATATGACAATTGATCAGTCAAAAAATGAGTTGTCACTAATGTAAGCCCCATATAAGCTAAAATGTGTTCATTGAAGCACAACGAAACTGGCATCAACTTTATAAAGCTGATGATAGCAAATTAATATATTGCCAAAACAGACCACATAGTGTTTGGTAAACAAAACATGGTTCAGTTCAACACCCAAACAACATGGACCCCACCAGCACATATATAAAAAACAATCTGATCCATAAATGTGCCAACTGAGAAAATTACAATATGATAAATTCACAAAATAATTAAACCCATATGAATCTAGACCAACAAGTTTGAATGGACCCCAAATATGGAATGAATACAACTAAATAATCACATACAAGCCAAGGGCATTAAGCAAAAACTTGGCCCTACATGGGATCGCACCCCCATCTAATCACCCTTCAGACAATGGAATGTAGTGTCCAGTTGTTCACACTAAACACGAACCCTGGACCAGCAAATGAACAAAAGGGACTGGAAAATCTACCACCTATCGTACTGGTCAACAATTGCACCCACAAGCACTATACTATTGAACCAACTGAGTATCTAGTTCTCGTATAGTGTTCCATATGTTTCAATGAAAATAAAGAACAAAATCATGACATATACCCAAAATACGCCAAAAGCATGTTGCAATAAAGCACATTAGTCCAAAATAATTAACATCTCCTGCAGTCATGCGGTGTAAATCATAATTATATAAAATCTTAACCATGCAATAAACAAGAATATTTTTGTTGAAGAATATAAATCACCATTGAAAATGCAACATCTAACTATAATGAAGATCATCGCATGGTGAATCCGGACAGGAAATAGACCAGTCCAAACATCCGGAACTCATCAAAACCCACAGATTAATATGAAAACGCCAAATGTGGCCAAAAGCAAACAAATGCGATGATGGTAAAAAATGCAAATGGCTCAAATTAAATCAGTCAGTCATGCATAAAACTCATCATCCCTTCTCAGATGTTACACAAAAAATAATATTCGCATGAACCGCGAAGCATACACCCTAGAAGACGGACAAAAATTACATAAAAAGTCTGCCAAATGGCATAGTATACAAAAAATAAATAAATATGCCCGTCATGAACTGTTGAATTAAATACAAATACAGCATAGCACTGAAGTCAAATATCTCGGACTACCTATGAAATAACAATACCATATAAGCCACCCATGAAAGTGTGTGACTATAACACGGTATATAGGAAAATAAAGTAAACGTACTAAAATAAAATGAAAATCCAAGTCCACATATGGTCCAACAACACCCCAACTAGATAGTTCAAAATAAGTCCAAATCGCCGAAAGCGTTGGAAGATCCTCCAGTGGTGAAATTCATCGTATCAAGATCCAAACAGGAAATGCAGTGACGTCAGCATCCAAAACTCATCAGAAGGCGCAAACAGTTGGTCTGACGCTGAACAAAGCCCAAATGAGCTAAGATAATGTTCAAAAAAAGTTGTAAATGGCTGTACCGACACTGAGCATAGCCCAAATAACCAGTAATGGCAGGTATAAAAAGTTATAAATCACTGAGTACTGTGTATCCACACAAAAAATAAAAAATACAAATAGAATGGGACTTATAGACCAACGGCAGTTCCCAGCAACTGTAAGAAAAAGCATCCAACAAAGCGGCAGGTGCCCGTGGAACCCTTGCACGGCAAAACAGGTAAAACTTGGAGCTTTGTTTGCACCTGGTCTTAATGACCAATTGTGAATTCTGTGCTTGGATTGGACCATGGGTTGGACCAATCCATATATATATGTGTGTACTGTGATATTCTGTTTTTCCATTTTGTATTTCACTGAAGAAGGCTCAGTGGAGCCGAAACCGGTTTGAATTAATATCTTTGGAATGTACTGCTTTTTTGCAATATCATAGCAGTATTTCAGCAGGGGAGGTTTTTTTCCCTCTGGTTAATAAATGTAATTTTTTGATATGGGCATTACCAACACTTGCTGGCTTTTTTTTTGTTGACTGTTGTTTACACTGGTATCATGCCACCTGACATTTGTCAGCAAGCCATCTATCAACTGATGCCACTTGATTGATCTGCAGAGTGACAGTTAAATGCAACATCCAATCATCTGGTTTTCTTTTGCAGAGGGCCAGTGAGATTCTCCAATTGACATGTATGCAACATATATTACATAACATGGCCAGTGTCTGGGTTGGAGACCTGTATCCAAGCATGTTCTGTTGACTGTGGTAGTCTAGTCAAGATATAGATGGCATGTGGTGCATACAGGGTGAGGTTTCCTAGCTGTGGCATTCATAACACAGCTGGGTAGACATGTCAGTGTCCGTCAAGCATAGATTGTCTCTAAGCAGCCAAGATGGATATCTGACATCTGAACATCTGTACAGAGGACAGGCTGAATTCAGCTAGCCAACAGGTTATGCATTAGGTGAATGTTTTGACAGATAGATGACTGACACTGATAGGTATACCATTACTACATGACAGCAGCCCTCAAGGACATCTCCTATATACATATCAGTCAACAATTAATATCCACATATCAGATCAATATCTAGGAGCAAATACTTAATAACATACAGTTCAAACACCAAGAGTATGATAGTCAGTACTCAGAGTCCAGCTTTGCATGCAGGGGTGTATGGTTCCAGTACTACAATCTGCAATCTACTCTTACTTGAGAAAGCACTGTTAACAGTAGTAACGTAATGATACAATACATGCAAGTGGGACTGCATATAACCTGGGATACTAACCATGTTTGAAACACATACAAAGAGAAAAGATTGTTGTACTAGCCATATATACTCAGGTGTCCCATACAGTATACTCACACCCCTTGCTATGGTAATGACAGCATGTAGAAGCATGTTATGTACATGGCATTAAATACACTTATTAAAGATGTCATTACCCTGCTATTTCATCAGACTGGAATGTAAACACTGGTTACCAGGGCTGAGCTATGCTTAGCAGGTGTAAGCATTGCTTAAATGTAAATGCTAAGCACATTTAAACACTGGTAAGTGAAGCATACACTGTGTAAGTGACTTTTTCTTTAACCGTACATTAGCACCGCTTACTGTCACGCAAACCCACAAAAACCCACTTAAAGCTGCTCAAAACTGCCTTAAGCACTCTGAATCCAACAGTCCTTGTTCTGCATAGAAACAAAATAAACAGCCGTTGCAGATCTTCAACCCAGGATCCTGTACACTGCAATCACAGCAGTTAAACACTAAGCCATCAAAGATGTGAAGATGTTTGTTGTTTTTTCAAATATATCATTTGGTACACATACTGAATAGTAGTGAACAACTGCTTTGACTACTACAATTGTTTATTACTTGCAATTGAAAATAGTGTTGAATCAGTCATGCTATATCTAAATATACACATATCAAATATATATGGTGGGATACATCTGGGAAGGTGTATACAACACTCATGTTTACACATAACAAGGATATGGATATATATATATATATATATATATATAAATATATACATAAAATATGAAGATATTATATAAACAAATTAAATATTAATATATATATAAATATATATGTGTGTGTGCATATATATATATATATATATATATATATATATATATATGTGTGTGTGTGTGTGTGTGTGTGTGTGTGTGTGTGTGTGTGTGTGTATATGTATATATATATATATATATACACACACACACACACACACACACACACACACACACACACACACACACACACACACATATCTATAGATATATATATATATATATATATATATATATATATATATATATACTATTAGACTTTTTACTCGTCTATCTGGCTGCTGTGTGCTCCTGCTCCAGACCCACCATCTGAACTCTCTCTGTCCACTACTAAGAACTGAGGAACTCCCTGGCTATTAAGGATACCCTCAACTACTTCAAGTTTTGTCAATTCGGAATTACCTTCTGTGCTGTCCCAATACTCTACATCTGCTTTAACAGCATTTTGCAAACTCTCTATCCACTAATAAGAACTGAGGAACTCCCTGGCTATTAAGGATACCCTCAACTTCTTCAAGTTTTGTCAATTCGGAATTACCTTCTGTGCTGTCCCAATACTCTACAACTGCTTTAACAGAATTTTGCAAACTCTCTATCCACTACTAAGAACTGAGGAACTCCCTGGCTATTAAGGATACCCTCAACTACTTCAAGTTTTGTCAATTCAGAATTACCTTCTGTGCTGTCCCAATACTCTACAACTGCTTTAACAGCATTTTGCAAACTCTCTATCCACTACTAAGAACTGAGGAACTCCCTGGCTATTACGGATACCCTCAACTACTTCAAGTTTTGTCAATTCGGAATTACCTTCTGTGCTGTCCCAATACTCTACAACTGCTTTAACAGCATTTTGCAAACTCTCTATCCACTACTAAGAACTGAGGAACTCCCTGGCTATTAAGGATACCCTCAACTACTTCAAGTTTTGTCAATTTGGAATTACCTTCTGTGCTGTCCCAATACTCTACAACTGCTTTAACAGCATTTTGCAAACTCTCTATCCACTACTAAGAACTGAGGAACTCCCTGGCTGTTAAGGATACCCTCAACTACTTGAAGTTTTGTCAATTCAGAATTACCTTCTGTGCTGTCCCAATACTCTACAACTGCTTTAACAGCATTTTGCAAACTCTCTATCCACTACTAAGAACTGAGGAACTCCCTGGCTATTAAGGATACCCTCAACTACTTCAAGTTTTGTCAATTTGGAATTACCTTCTGTGCTGTCCCAATACTCTACAACTGCTTTAACAGCATTTTGCAAACTCTCTATCCACTACTAAGAACTGAGGAACTCCCTGGCTATTAAGGATACCCTCAACTACTTCAAGTTTTGTCAATTCGGAATTACCTTCTGTGCTGTCCCAATACTCTACAACTGCTTTAACAGCATTTTGCAAACTCTCTATCCACTACTAAGAACTGAGGAACTCCCTGGCTATTAAGGATACCCTCAACTACTTCAAGTTTTGTCAATTCGGAATGACTTTCTCTGCTGTCCCAATACACTACAACTGCTTTAACAGCATTTTGCAAAGTACGTCTTACCACTTGACTCTGCTGTTAGCTAATCTCAGCTCTGTTTTTGTTTTACTTTTTCATAAGTGTACCAAATTGTTTTGGCCTCTGTGTCAGGAATACTAGCAGCCAGACTCCTCTCTATGACCAGTATTTTCTAAATATATTCCTTCCCTTACTGATTATCACTCCCTTCCAACCAGAGCGATTTTCTTCTGCCCTTAGTCACCTACTGTAATACTATCTCAGAACTCTAGGTGTCAGTCTACCCAGGCCTACTCCTTATCCTCTTTCTACCCATACTAGCTAAGCTCCTTACTCTACTCTTTCCTCTTTCCTCCCTAGATCTGTTCCCCAGCTATTCCCTAGCCTGCACTCCTTTTACCTTCTACCCTCTGCAGACTAGTCAGCTACATATTTTCCTCTTCTTTGCCTTTGTCTTGACCTTTACCTATTCTGCTCCAGAACCTTTGTGACTCTTCTCTGTACCTCTGCTCTTTGCCCACTAGGTGTCACTCTGTCCACATCTAGACTTACAGTACTGGTTTATTCCCCTACCTTATTCTTCCTATTTTCACCTTTCTCACTCCTATCCCTTTCCTTCTTTGTAGTGCTCTGTGACCCACTCCTCCTTACGCTACCTATCTCTAACCTTCTATCTGCTAGCTTTTTCTGTTACTTTTTCCTTCCTCTCTGGACTCTGTGTATCCCGCTCTGTTCGCCCTGCGGGCTCACTCCGCTCCCCTCCCTACCCCCAATTCCCACCCACCCCCAGGGGTCCTAACCTTATACTTCCCTAGTCACACCCCCTTACCCTTACAACCTATCCTGATTCTTTCCCGCTAAATACTAAACCCCACCCCTCTTCACACACTCTTTCCTCCTCCCTCCTTCCTCTACTGCTAAACCAACCCCCTCTCTTATTACTAGCTTCTCTCCTGTTCCTCAATTAACATTCTTCCCATAAACTTCATCTCTCTTCACCATTCCCTCTACTTTGTATCTCCTTTCACACCCCTACAGCTCCTCCTACTAATTCTTTCCTTCTTTCTTTTTGCCTTATACCTATAACTCCACCTCTCCAACCCTTTCTTCTACCATTACTTTATAACTTCCCTTACCTCACTACTTGTAAATATGACTCCATACTTACCCACCATGTTGATATTCTTAGCATTATTCTCTACCTCCCTTTATTCTTCTTACCTTCTTACCTTCATCGAACACCCACTTAATAACCGGCCAGACTATATAAATAAACATACATCTATCATCTACACTTCTCTTACCTCATTCTTAAATTCTACTTCCACCCCTAGCTATCACCTTCCTAAATTCCATAGGCACTCTCACCTCACCTATGCCTTACCCTCTGATAAAAAAATGAAACAACTAACCCTTCTTATAAGCAACTTCACATCCAGACCTAATACTCCTACCTTACAAGACGGTGACATTCACCCCAACCCTGGCCCTACATATCCCCCCCTCAAGTATCTAGGCCTAACTTCAATAACACCCTACTCATAGGACATCTAAATATACGAAGTGTAAACAACAAAGTACCCTACTTACATGCCCTCTTAGACACTCACCACTTTGATATTCTGTGCCTTTCAGAGACTTGGCTAAAGCCAGCCACCAAAGACACTGAGATTATACCCCAAGGCTATAATTTATATAGGCTTGATCGTTCTAAACGTAAAGGTGGTGGAGTGGCAATTCTATTTAAGAACCATCTTAGCATCTCCACCCTCCCAGCCTGTCCAATCCAGGATGTTAGAGCTGAAGCCATCATCGCTAAACTCCAATTAAATGCACAAAAAGCCCTTTACATCATCTGTATGTATATACCACCATGCAACAATATACCTATCTTAGAAGACTTTCTCAGTTGGGTTTCCACTAACTACCCCCAAGAAACTATAATTCTAGGTGACTTTAATATAGACTGGAATACTATTAATAGTGAAAATCCCTCCTGTCATATAAACCTACATGGTTTTATTCAATCCATTACCACTACAACAAGGCTTAATAAACCAAGTAAGAAACAGAGTATCTTAGACAGGATACTCATAAACAAAGTCAATGTCTCATACAAAGTAGGAACTATGCCTGATGACCTCAGTGACCACTGCCTAACCTATATCTCTAGAGAAAAGACTGACTATCAAAACCTCCCTAACATTAGAATAATACACTCTACCAAACACTTTAAAACTGACTTATTTCAAAATGATCTCAAAACATGCAACTGGAACCTCTTGAAATCACTTCCTCTTAATGAAGCAGTATCATTCTTTAACTCGACCTTCCTTTCCATTTTGGATAAACATGCCCCTGAACGCTCTATTAGAATGAAGTCTAATATAGCCCCATGGCTCTCAAAGGAAACAAAGAAATTAATTCATACTAAAAATAAAATTTGGGCCAAATGGAGATACCATAGAATCAGCTCTGATTTTCTTCATTTTTGCCAACTTAGAAATCTTACAAAAAAAGCTATAATCTCTGACAAAAAAACTACTACTGTGAACTTCAAGAAACCCATTTCAATAAACCCAAACAATTTTGGTCTTCTATCAACAAACTCCTTTCACCTGGAACAGCAAAAACTTCCTCCCCGCTAAACGCAGACCCAGATACCCCTAACCATACTGCAGACGCTTTTAATTCCTTTTTTATAGAAACCATTCAATCTATTGCTAGACAACTGAACACCAATAACTTTTACCCTCCAAATAATCTAATTGACTCCCCCCACAACTTCACTCTTCATCCTATCTCTACCTCTTTCATCTACAAGCTTATTCTCAAACTGAAACCCTGCACCCCCTCTGCTGACAAACTCCCTTCTCTCTTTCTTCAAAAGGCTGCTAAACAGATTGCATACCCTATATCTATACTCATAAATAGGACTATCCAAGAGGGAACCATACCAGATATATGGAAAGTCTCTCACATTATCCCACTACACAAAGGTGGTAACTCTATTGACTACACTAACTTTAGACCTATTGCTCTTCTCTCACCTCTAGCTAAGATAATGGAGAAATGTATCCATCAGCAACTTGTACAGTATCTCTCTTTACACAATATTATAGCCAACTGTCAACATGGCTTTAGACCTCACCATAGCACCTCCACTGCCCTCCTTTCCTTTGTTGATACCATCAACAACTATCGTAACTCAATCTTTTTCCTCTGCTCTATTCATTGACCTCTCTAAAGCTTTTGACATGGTGAACCACTCTTCCCTTATTAACATCCTTGAATCCCTCTCATTTGATAACCTGGCTATTAAATGGTTTACTTCTTATCTAAACAACAGACATCAAGCCGTTCTTTGGGACAATCATATCTCTTCATTATTGCCTGTTTCTATTGGAGTCCCACAGGGCTCCATTCTTGGGCCACTTCTCTTCTCCCTTTACATAAACAATCTTAACACTGTAATCCCTCAAGCTACCTGCGTCCAATATGCTGACAACTCCACTATTATTTGTTCAGCATCAACCTCTTCAGAGCTACTCTCTCTAACTCAAACTACCTTCAACACTGTAGAAACTTGGTTTACTAGACGGTACCTCTTCCTCAATGCTAAAAAAACTAAACTTCTCCTTTTCACTCCTACCACTCGAGCCTCCCCATTAAACTTCAACATCTTGTCAAATGACACCACTGTCATCTCTCCTGACTCGACAACTAAACTGCTAGGAATAACCATTGATAACAATCTCACTTTTGATCAACACATCAATAACATCATCAAAACAGTTAACAAAAAAATAGGATTGTTATACCGTATTAAACCATTTCTTACATCTTCTACCAGAGCTACTATCGCCCACTCCCATCTGATATCTACTCTCTTTTACGCCTCACCTATTTTCACTAACCTTAAGAAGGCTAACCTAAATAAACTAGCAACTTGTTACAATAGCATTGCCCGCTTTGCCACTGGTAACCCTTTCAGAACACATCACTGTCATAGATATAAAAACCACAAGAACCAAAGTCCAAAAAACGATTTAGCGATACCACAAATGAATGACTCCAATGTAAATCTGGAAAACTTTTATTCCACTTAGGACCAAAGTCATAAAAGTACAAATGCACTCAGTAGTCTTTTTCTCTAGCGCCTCGGCAAACTTGCCTTTACAGAGTAAAGAATTTAATTATTCATTACACTTCCCCTTATATACACATAACAAGAACACTCCCATTCAATTATTCAATTACATAACCATTTAAAGCTCAAAGAAACTACTCTAAAAACATACTATTCATATAAAAAACATTTCAAAATAAGATAAAATTCTAACAATTATAATAAGCTTTTCCATGAACAGTCATGATTAAGCCCATTTGGTCTTAATGTATTAAATTTTAATATAAGACATAATTCTTTTTTCCTTAATATTTGCTTTACATGCTGTTCACTAAAATACATTTTATTTTGAATACTATCCAACACTGTAACTTTTAACCTTTCTGATTTGCCCTCGTGATAATTATAAAAATGTAAAGCTAAAGGACTACTTTCTTTCTTATTTTTAATATCCTAAGTGGAATAAAAGTTTTCCAGATTTACATTGGAGTCATTCGTTTGTGGTATCGCTACATCACTGTCATAACCTAAAACTCCTAGGCTGGCTAGAGCTACAAAACTGTCTTATGATCTCACAACTTACTATTGCCCACAAGATACTTTACCAACCTGATAACACCCCTATACTTTCTCAACTTTTAATCCCTTATAACAATCTTACCTCCCTTCGATCATCTTCTAAACTCATGACCAAATCTGTAAAATCCCATAACTTAGCTGGTGACTCTCAGTTCACTAATACTGTGGGTAGGACATGGAATCTGCTACCCACAGATATCACTCTAATCTCCTCCTTACCACTCTTCAAACAAAAAATCAAACTGTACTTCCAAAATCACTGGCTTTGTTCCTGTAGGACTCCTGACTAACCTTCTTCATTCCCCCCTACTCTATTTTAACTATATACTGTGCTTATTAGCTACACATATACTTACTTTTTTTTCTTGCCCTGTTGCTCTCCTCTTATGCTCTAACTCACTCCTCTTTTTCTCTCCCCTGCCCTCTTTTCCATCTTCTTACTTCTTCTTACTAGACTATTGTTTCTCACTCTTCTCCTCTCTTGTATTACTGCTTTAATCCCTTCTAATCTCTTGTTATACTTCTTTCTCTCCGACGGATTATTGAAACTAATTGCTAATCTTTAGCATTTTAATTGTGATGCTTCTACTGACCTAGAATATTTTTTGTGTGTGCCTTAGGTATTTGTTGTTCTTATTACTACATGTATATTCTTATTGTACTTAATTTTTTTATTAATATGTCTCTTTGTATTGATTTATGTGTGGAGCTTTTCTCCCCGGGCCTCTACTGAAAATGGACATATATCCAGCTAGACTAGCCCGGTTAACAAATAAATAAATAAAATAAATAATAAAAAATATATGTATATAAATATATGTGATTCTGGCTTCGAGCTTTTGAATTTCGAGCTTTCAGTAATTCAATCTTCTGAAGGGGAACCATATATATATATGTATATATATATATATATATATATATATATATATATATATATATATAAAAATGCCAAAGCAAACGCTTGTGCATGTTAAACGTAAAAAAATGCGTGCACGGAAAGTATTTAAATCACCAACACAAAATCCAGCACTGCACCAAGTATATTAAGCACACACTGAAGGAGCGAAAATCTTTTTATTCCATGGCTCGCAGACAATAAATAATCCAAATCCAAACCGGTTTCACCCTTTAGGTGTCATCAGTGGATCAAGAAGCAAACACCGGTCACCATTTATATGTCTCTTTTAAAGAGACATATCACACAATATTATACAAACCCTATATAACCAAAAAATAAATAAAATAAATAACATATACGTATACATATATATATATATATATAAATATATACATATATAGAACTAGCAACATAAAATACAATTCATTACAAATTTTCATTCAATCCAGGCTTATACAAAGCCCCTAAAGTCAAAATACACATTCTTTCCTTTTTATCCAATATTTGATGTTTTATATTGTCCCCTATAATATTCCTATTTATTGTGTCTATCCCAACAAATATAAAATGGGCTGTATTATGGTCAATTGTATGTTTATAAAGGGCACTCCGTGCTCTTTGACATTTAATGCCACTAACATGTAATGCCACTCTACTTTTAAAAGATTTTGATGTTTGACCTACATAGAAGGCCCCACATCGACATATTGCCATATATACAACCCACTCTGTTTTACATGTAATCAAATATTTTATATCAAAAACTTTAGAAGTATTGATAGATGTAAAAGACTTAGTCTTAGGGATAATATTATAATAAGTACATCTACCACATGGATTACAGCCTATACTTATATTTTCAATTTTCTTGTTATTTTTCATTTTTTTATACCAAGAGAAAGACTCACCAACGTGCGCAAGCATTTGCTTTGGCATTTGTTGATACTTGGGCTTGGTGCTGTTGTTCGGGTTGGCACTATTATTTTTTCTGAAAAACGAGTGGATTATAGAAAAGTTTTTGGTACGATGGCTGAAGGAGGTGATTTGAAAAAGCATATTGATGCTTTGAGTTTGGATAAGGAAGACATGACTTGGCTTGATGGCAGACAGTGGAAAGGTATGAATACGAGTAGTACAGAGAATAGTACTATGTCACAAATGCAATATGATTTTAAGGAACTGGCATTTATTGCAAGAAAGTATCGTTCAACAATATGGCATATTAAGCTACTTAAGGCTTATCTTAATGCTGATATAATACCACGAGGTTTATGAATTTATGTAGAACCGGGTGTGGGGAAAGAAAATGCTGATTTTTTGACAAAATGGCATACCATACAGACAACAGCATCCAAATTGTTTATTGAACTATCGATTTCATTTTATGAAGACAATTTAACTAAAGTTAAACAACAAGTGGATGACTGTTTAGTAGTATGGAACATTTCTCAGTCTGGCCCTACAAACATGTACACTGACAGGGTACCGTAAACTGGAGCGGCATGCAACGTCATATAGAACAGAACTAAGAACAATGACATCTACCACAATCTGTACACAGGCCAAGTAAAATATTCACAATGCACACTCTGTGAACATTCACCGTAAGTACACAGACCTCACTACTGTACAGATTACAACAGAATGTTGCAGGTTTTTTCCTCAAATATAAGGCCTACTATACATAACATGTTTAGCAGTCTGATATCTTACTAGCTTGTTATCAGGTATGATGTCAGTAAATAATGATATATTGTACATATGCACCTCTTACTGCATGACATATGGGCAAAGGGTGATAGACTTGGGGGACAGAGGCAGCACAAACACAGGGCTAATATTAACATATTGCTCTGATAAACTGAGAAAATTCCTGGTGTAACAGGGTTTGTTGCGACATATCTCTTCTGAGGAATATGAAGTCAGAAACTCACATGGATTTCACCATGTACTGACTGCAATCATCACAGTATGCTACTGCATTTCTAAAGATAGAGAATGTGTGAGTAACACACCACAAGTAAGACTCCAAACTCTGGTCAGACTGCAGATAGCCCCACAGGTGAGAGTTTTCTCAACCACATAACACTGTCATGCCAGACTTTAAATCATGTACAACAGCCATATCCACACAAACCCTGTTAAACCAGCATTACTTCAAATGTAGAACAGCAATACTTACATTCCGTCCCCATGTTTGGAACATCCCCTCATGTTTGTTGGCCTTTCTCCACTGTGTATTTTGTAAGAGGTTTATCCAACTACCCACTGTATGCTGTTTGTCAGACACCCTCATGAAGTTCTGCTCACAGTGAAGATAATGGGCCAACACCCATATGAAGTTCTTAGTTATAGGAGTGTGTTTCCATGCAATCGGCTATAGGAATGATACCACAGCTGTTCCACATGCAATTAGCAAGTGGGGGCTGCAATTTGTGCACAGGCCATCAGCTGATCATGAGCATTACTTACAAAACTCAAACTGCTGCCTATACAAAACAGATGGGACTTTTCCACATCCACCAGAGAGGGAGAGAGAGAGAGAGAGAGACATAAACAGAGACAAAGTAAGGAAGGAAGGGAGTTAGAGAATAAGAGCTAATTGTGTTTGTGTATGCTCCATGGGTGGAGAGTGGTATCTGGGTATTATAACGGTTGCCTATATTGTTTACTATTCCATACTGTCACATAGTAATTGCACATGGCTGTACACATTTATGGCTGAGGATTATCTACAACAACCTCTATAGTGTTTGAAAACTGCTGGCCTTGTAATGTGGACATTGGGATATATAGGTCCTCAATATAATGATGTAGCAAAATCCACACAGCAATGGAGCCTGTTATTACACAATCACCCCAACACCCACACAGGATACTGATGACACACACATTTACCAATGTTGAATTTCAAACCTCCTATTTGACAATGTATTGCTATTACAGTGTTATATAGTTATTGTTATTGCACAAGCCACAGAGCTTACATGCTAGATAGCTGTCCAAAGGTATCTTTGAAGGTGAGTAACATCAGCAACAATGTTAAAGGAGGGGTAAGGGAAGTGCAGTAAGTGTGAATGTCCACAAAATCTGATGTCAATGAAGATGTCAATGAAGACACACACACACACTCTCTCAGAGAAACACACATTATCACATTTGATAGGATCAAACCTAACTAGTTTGCAACATTACAGTATTATGTAGTTATCGGAAGCACCACAAAGCTTATATGGCTGAAACATGGCCAAAGGGTTATTTCAATGTAACATCAGCAGGCATGCTAAAGTAGGGAAATAGGAAGTATAGTGAGTGTGAATGGCTTCAAGCTCTTTCATCTCCACACACACACCCACACACACACACACACGCACACACACACACACACACACACACACACACACACACACACACACACACACACACACACACACACACACACTTGCCAGTACTGAGATGCATAGGTTCATTGCTTCACAGGTGTGTAGTAGTTGAATGGACTTGAAGGCTGTACAAGGCTAGGTAAAGGGAATAACTTGGCATCAGGCCACATGACAATAGTCTCCAGTATGGCTCAGGAGTGTAGTCCCTGGAGTGGTCCCCAGGGGTGGGTACTGTATATACCATCCACTCATCTGGATTACTATTGTGTGTGACCAGTGATGTGCACTGATTCCCATGTATGTGATCTATATTCCATAACATGGGCAGTGTCTGGGTTGTGCATATGTCCCACACACATGTTCTTTGACATGTGGAAGTGTACTTGAGGTCTCTGGGGCATGTTGTGTGGACAGATTGTTATCTTCTGATGTAGCATTCCTGACCTCATTTGGTGAGATCTGACTATGGAATTAAGGTCATGCTTGCACCTACATTGACAGCATGATACAGATTTTCAGTGGAGTTAGTGGCGTCTGTCCATACAGGGCATGTGTATAAGGCATGGTATTCCCTTTGTGGTTTACATTTGCAGTCCCTACAGTTGTTGCAGGCATCCAGTGGGGAACATAGCAAAAGGGCCATTGTAAGAATTTATTTGCCTACTGCTGGACTGGAACATAGTGCCATGTTCTTTTACTTGATGGATAACACACACTTAGTCAGGAGATGCAACATATCACAGTACTTTCTGATGTCAGTGGCACTGTTGTGGTCAACAGGCATGTAGTCCACTACAATCCCACCGTGGTTACTATCAATATGTAGGGAACTACCAATATAGTGGTTATTGCCTAGCCAAGTGTGTTTGTGCATGAGACATGGGTGGAGAGTGTTCTCTGAGTAATAGAAGGGTTGCCTATATTGTTCACCAATCCATAATGTCACATGTAGGGCTATGGACTGTCTACACCAGCCTCTCTGTTGTCCTTGTAAGGTGGACAATGTGACATATACTAGGTCTTCAATATAATAATTTAGCAAAACCCGCCTCACAATGGATCCTGTTATTACACAATCACACCATTTTCCACCCAGGATACTGATGACTGACACACACACACACACACACACACTTGCCAGTACTGAGATTCAAACCCCTAACTAGTTATGTATTGCTACTATAGTCTACCACATTTATTGTACGTAACACAGAGCTTATAGGATGGATGTTTTCCCAAGGTACTTCTAAGGTGAGGAACATCACTAATCCTTGTAAATACTGGCATTGGGTGATGTAGGGGGTGAGAGTTCCCAATAATAATTTTACCCTAAACACACATTTACATTTGTCAGGAGTGATGTTCAAACCTCTATCTAACAATCTTTATGGATCATTATGTTACGCATTTACCATATGCACTACTGACCTGAGATGTTTTAGTGTTGGCAACAGGTACTTCTAAAGTGGATTACATCTGCAGGACAGTTAAAGTCAGAGTCTGAGATGTGCTAGGTGTAAATGGGGCCAAAATCTTTGAGGTACAGACACAAACAGTTGCCACAGATGCAATTCAAATCCATACCTGTGTAGTTATTGCTACTACATTGCTCCCCATTTATGGCATGAGCCCTGGAGCTTACATGCTGGAGAGCTCTCCACAGGTATCTTTGATGGTGACTAACATCAGCAGCAGTGCTAAAGGAGGGGTAAGGAGAGAGTAGCAAGTGTGAATGTCCATAATATCAGGTATTATCAAAGACACACACACTCTCTCTCACACAAACACACACAGTTTCACAGTTGTCATGTCTGGGATTAGAACACCTACCTAACTAGTATGTTGTGCTATAGCATTAAGCAGCTATTGCAAGTGCCAGGGAGCTTATGCGGTTGGCGCTTGTCCAAAGGGTTATTTCAAGGTGACTGACAGCAGGCTTGCTAAAGTAAGGGAATGGGGAGATGTAGTGACTGAATGGCCTCAAAATTATTCATCTCCATACACACAATCACACACTCACACACACACACACACACACACACACACACACACACACACACACACACACACACACACACAGAGTTACACAGCTGCCATGTCTGGGATTAGAAATCATACCTAACTAGGTATGTCACACTATAACATCACAGTTATCACAAGCACCACAGAAGTTATGGGACTGGCCCTTCTCCAAAGGGTTATTTCAAGGTGACTGACATCAGCAGGCTTGCTAAAGTAGGGCAATGGGAGGTGTAGTGACTGTGACTGGCCTCGAAATCATTCATCTCCATACACACACAGAGTTTCACATGTGCTATTTCTGGGATTAGAATTCCTACCTAACTAGTATGCTACATTATAGCATTACATATTTATCGCAAGTGCCACAGAGCTTATGGGGCTGGCTGTTGTCCAAAGGGTTATTTCAAGATGACTGACATCAGCAGGCTTGCTAAAGTAGGGCCATGAGAGGTGTAGTGATTGAGAATGTCCTCAAAATCATGCATCTCCACACACACAGAGTTTCACAGTTGCCACATCTGGTATTAAAACTCCTACCTAACTAGTATGTTACACTACAGCATTACGCAGTTATCACAAGCACCACAGAGCTTATGGGGCTGAGATTTGGCCAGAGGATTATTTCAAGGTGACTGACATCAGCATGACTGCTAACATGGGCAATGGAAAGTGCAGTGTGTGTGAATGGGCCATAAACCATTCCTCTGGAAACACACACACACAACACTCAGTCACACACGACTTTACTTTTGACAGGACTGGGTATATAAATGCTAGATGAATACTGATTTGTACTATCATGTTACACAGTTATCATAAGCACCACATACACAATAGGGCTGAGGGCTACCAAAAGCAATGTCTACAGTGATTGACATTAGCACATCATCTGATATTGGCCAATTGGATGTGTGGTGGATGGAACAGGCCTCATGATGGACATCTCCATGCTGGGAGGGTGGCCTAATGGTTAAGGTGTTTGCCTTGCAAACACAAGGTGCAGGGCTTGAGTCTCACAACGGATAATTAGCTAGGCTTAAAATAGCTTGCAAGGGCAGTTATCTTAGTACTAATCTATGAATCTATTAACCTCTCTGTCACTGTCTGTCTCTCTCTCTCCCTTCCCCACATCTCTGTGTTAATGTTTGACATATTATAGTGTGTTGGCCTTGGATATGTGTGAGTATTCCTATACAATGTGTGTGCAAAGCATGAATGGTGTGCAATGTGGTTTGTGTGCACAGACATCTGTGACTGACAGATATGTATAGTCCACTGTTGTTGTTGTCAGACATGGGCTTCATTTCTCTAAGTGTAGGAGCATGCCCAGTATGACTTTCTGTATTGAGTGTGTGAATCCATTCCATGTAGGCTGTATTCCAGTCCATGATTTGGTGTTCTACATCTACAGCTAGTGACCTGTTTCTGCAGGATATCTGTAGATAGGTTGACAATATGGAATCACAATGAGCGAAAGATAGTGGGATACTGTAACTATTATGTCTATTCTGCTTGTGTTACATGGTTGGTGTTAGCAGAGATATTCAGACATATGAACCTTTTTACACTGTGATATATTATATCATCAACTACTGACATATATACTTATTTGCTCACAGTTATTTCCTGGGAAATACAAGATGAATAAAGCTGTGTCCATTATTGTGGTCTGCACCCTACATATTCTTGCACACTCATGCCATTCTGGAGGGGTAGCTGCAGACACTTGCTGATGGGTCTGTGTAAATGGTGCAGCACTTGGTAGTGTGGTGGCTGAGGATTCCCTGCTTGTGCATATATCAGCATAACAGAATGGCCATATCCTGCTGTAGCCATTCCTCTCAGCTTTACAGATTCAACCAGGTTACCCAGAGGCAGGGGTCATATATCTGGTCAGTCCCCCTTCAGATTGTGATTTACGAGCAGATATGTAGCCACCCATTACTGGGTTTGCAGGCAGAAGTAGTATGGGCACACATCAGAGTTTCGGACTTCATACACTCCATGATTTCCATGCTTCTACACCCCCCCCACTCTGTTATTCTATTCTCTTCCTAACATTATGCGAGCAATATCTGAGAAGTATCCCTATAGTTGTCCTTTCATCCCAGCGGTATTTAGGGGTTGGTCCACAGTTCATGCAGTAAGACATGGTGGACATGCTACTGGGATTTGTCAACATGGCCTTGCATTTGTGGTTCTGTGGACTGTTATGTTGTTAGTTGGGTCCCCATGAGATAACACACATTGGCAGTACGGGTGGGGCACAGGCCTTTGGCAGAGGACTGTAGGGCATTTGGTAGTGATGCAGGCCATCTGTAACATGCCAGTGCATTCTGTCACTCCTACATTCCCAGGCTGTGAGCCACTGGATTCCCCTGGGGTGACAGGGTAAGTGTACGAGGTATTCATGGCAATAGTTCCTGTCCATATTAATCCATTGGTCTGGATGCTGGCAGGGTGCTTTTTACAGCTAGGGACACAGCTGCATGGGACACCTCTTCAGAATGCTGCATTCTGTGGGTATTCCCATACAGAAGTGGGGGCCATACTGTACTCATTCCAAACAGCAGGGATATGACCTGTGATAAACCAGTGGCTGATGGCGGGGTGAGCTGAGGACATGTGTGATATGGAAGCTTTTTGCAGCTGACTTACAAATATACTTGAGACATTCTCCTTATGCTGCCTTGTCTGGGGATATAGGCAGTCGCTCATTACTTCATAACTGTGCCTTTTGTGGTCTGCCAGTGATTGGCCAGACTACATCAGTATTCCATATTACACAGACAACTAATGTGCTGCTAACTTGTATGCACAATTCCAAAGGTGTGTGCAGTTGACAGTTTCATTTTATGTACTCTGTCTAGGGTATTTCCACCTGTGTACTGTGTGTATGTCTGAGCCCACATTCATGGCATGCCCATCTTTTAGATGGTGACAGATATTGAGATCTGGACAGTGAGTATGGATGACTGCTGAATTGGGTATTGCTGAGATGCATTGTGGTTGGCACTGCAGTTGTCAGAATATGGCCCTGTCATCAACAGTACTGGCTATAGGCCACCAAGACACAACCCTCCATGCCTACATGCTGACCACTTCCACACAATATAGAACACACAACAACCTAACACATGGACCCCTGCATATTGTACACATGCAACAATCTATTCTGTAAATTGGGCCAGCTCAGGTAATCTGTGCTCCACTGTTATTAAACCCACACATACATGTTACTGCATTTCTACATAGAATTGTGGTGGGGGGACACACCTGACAACTGTAAACATTTGCTATGACTGTACTGGTATTTTAGGTACTCTGTTGTCTTCCATTACATTTTGTATTCTGACCTATCATGCAGACTAGAGGCATATCAGTAGAGTACAGATCTTAGGTTTTATTGACCTACATTTCAGTTTCAGACCTCTTACCCTTCAGAAGTAACATACAACTGCCAGACTTGTTGTAGTGTATCTGTGAAGGTCTGGAGGGGTGGGGGTGTTCACCATTTCCATCAATTGCAGGCCTTAGCACAGCCTTTCTTTATGGTTATCTACACCTGTCCTGCTGGCTGAGGCTGGTGTTGGGTATGTGAGCCTCACTGACATGCATGTGTGTGTCCTATGGACACACATTTGGGCCACCACATGTACTGCAGTGGGATTTGTCACCTTGTCTAGTACTGCCTACATTGTTGACACCAGTATTTGTTATGGATTTCATGCTGCCCATATAGGTGTCCACTATCTGCTGCCATCCCATTCAGCCACCTGATTTCCTTGCATTCTCACATCCATACCATAGATACAACTAGCAGAACATACTACTCCATTCAGCAATTGATAGGAAGAGTGACTTACCTTGTGGCTGTGCCAGTAATGAGGATGGTGCTGGAGGGCTGACTATGTCGAATGCACATAGTACACTCCCTATACATGGTAAAGCACAGGCAGTGTCATGTTTGGCATCCCTTTTACTGTATGTGCGAGTCAGAGAGAGGTGTCATTCCTTGGGTCCCTACCGTGTCAGTGTATGTGCTATGCTTTGCCTCTTTACCAAAGCCTGGGCATACTGGACATGCATCCTTCTGTCTATATGGGCAGGCTCAGGTTTTTCCTCCTCCAAGTCCCTCTGTGCCTGTGATGGTCTTGGCAATGGTGGGGGCTGTGTGGCCCTGCCCCATGCTGTTCCTGCTGCAGCTGTTTCTGCAGGATAATATTGTGTAGCATAGCACATACAATGAAAATTTGCATAGATGTAGCTGGAGAGCACTGCAAGGCTCCACCGGATATATCCAGGCACCGAAACCATGAATTGAGCATCCCAAACACATGGTCTATTATGATTCTGTTTTGTGCGTGTACCTCATTATGGAGTTCTTGTTTGGTGTGTGTGCATTTCTGATGGGTGTCATCAGCCATGGCTTCAGTGCGTAACCAGCATCCCCCACTAGGTGGCCATATGGGATGTCCCCACTAGAAAATTTCTGGTACAGCTATGTCATATGCCAGATATGGGAGTTGTGATAGCTTCCAGGGCTGCCAGCACACACATTCAAGATAATGCCCTGGGCATTGCACATGACCTGGCAGTTGATGGAGGGGAATCCCTTGTGGTTTATGTAGACCCTACCCCCCTCACCAGGTGGTGCTTTGATGTGTATGTGCTTGCAGGCTATAGTGCCCACTACCTCAGGGTATTCTGCTATTTGGTGGAAGAGATGCATATTGCTGGTCAATGCCTCATGGGTGTTGAGGAAATATATGAGCTCACCGGCATGTGCTGACATGGCATCCAGGAACTGGTGGAGTACCCTGGATGCTGATGCCCCATGATATCCCCAACTGGCCTTTAGAAGGTACCTGTGGCTAGTATTCTTAACCCTACACATACCTTGGTATCCACTGGGATGGGTTTCTCTCTGTTGATTCTGTGTGTGAGGCGTGGCTGACACAACTCAACAATTTGCTGTAAAATGTCCCTGTCCACCCTATAGCACACCACTATCTCCAGCTCATGTAGCCCCTGGTAGGTTACTCTGGGGTCTGTACACTCTTCTCCTTCTCCTCACTGTGGATTGGTCATCAACATTCACATCCTCACCACCCTCAGTCTCTTCCACATATTGATGTATGAGAGCAACAGCAGCCCCTAACATTTTGTTAGTTTTGCTAGGTAAAATTTCACTATCTGTGTACACAGGTAGTGTAGAGTTTGTGGGAAACACCAGAGTGAAAGATGCTTGCATAGTTTATAGTAGTGTGCTGGGATGAGCTGCTGCCTGTGTAATTGGCTGATTCTGATACATTTTACCTGCCAGCTATGCTAGTTCTCCTTGATTGCCTTCCTACTGCTGTTTTTCCTTGACATTGCTTTCCCATTTAAGCCCCGAAGCACGCCATGCATACCCAGTGCTCAGATGTGAACAGAGCTGCTATTACCTGTGTTTTTTTTGTTTAAAACCCAGTGCGCACCACGCACACCAGTTTAGGCAATGTAAACACTGCTAGGCAGTCTCAGACATCCCCCTTCCTAAGCTGTGCTTAGCTAAGGGCAAACATGGGCCACAGAGCTCCAATAAGCTTACAGCATGCATGACACTCCCCCTTATAAGGTCATCTGTCTCTTATACTTATACCATGGTGTTGCTGCACCTACACCGTTGGGTGCAAGCTAACACTGAAAGGAAATTTGTGATTCAGTATCAATCCCCTTATTTGCATAAAATTGACTGCTAATGCATGGGTACAAAAGTGACACTCAGCCTTCCCCCTTAGCAACCACTATTCCATGATATTGTTGCCTTATGTATGCCATTGACTATCATGGTAAAATGCTGATTTGGGTTTAAAAGCATATTTCCAACTTTTTTTCTTATTTTTGGGCTGATCTCATTTGCACACTGCTGCCCTATGCTTAAACGGCCGAAATAGGCCAAAAAAAAACTTATTTTTTATAATTTTGCAACTATGTCCCATGCCAATGGCCATATATTTGGCCATTGGCATGCTTACTACATTGAATACATGCTTTCTTTGGAGCTGTCATGCCTCCGTTTTGTAATTTGCAGAACTGTATTCGGCATACCTCTCAACCTGGAAACATAAAAAATCTGGACAAGTCCCATGAAAAATAGGTACAAATCTGTATACTGATTAGCATACAATTTGCATACATATTTATGTAACCCTGCCCACTCCAGTGGAATTGCGGGATACCAGCTTTCAAATGCAGACTGAAGAACAGACAACCAAAATATGGCACCAGAGTCTCCCTGCCACTATTCCAATGTCCCATTAGCTGGCTATTTTGTCCCATTTACCGTAAACACTAATATGCATACTGGTTTACTTCTATAATGATTATTTGGATTTTATATTTAAATTTTATAGCACAATGCAAAAACACTAACAGACATCTGCTAAACAAAGCAATACTGTCTCACAATAAAAATAGACTTAGCAGCATTAAAACTTCTCTGCCCTTGAAACTCATATTCATTGAAACAGCATTGAAAACCACACCACATCCAAAGAAAATGCATCTGGCTAGTGGTAGAAAAAAATTACCTTTGGTCTGTTTTCAAATCATAGGCCCCTTGCACACAAAACAAGAAATGTACATGTGTTCTTTGATACACCTTCTTGACTTTATTAAATTATATTCCTTGTATAATACAGCACACTTGTTAGACTTAGAGCACATTTTAAATTTATTCTTTGAACATTTTTCCAGTAGGCAATGAGACAAAATGCATGAACTAATAATGACAAAACTCCCCAATTCAGAAAATTTCCATCATAAACGTCTGCTTCCACAGACACACATTTATACACACACACACACACACACACACACACACACACACACACACACATATATATATATATATATATATATATATATATATATATATATATATATAAATAAAATCTCTCCCTCTCTCTATCTGGCACAGCTTCTCAAACTTATTTTCAATTTCAGTTTTTTTCTTGACTTACTCTGATTTAAACAAAAGTTACGTAAGGAGCCAATGACAGCAGATATTTCCAATAAAGCTTTCCTTTCAATGTGAAACAACCAAAAACCAGGAACATAAGCACTTTCATAGCTATGCTACTTCATCAGATGTATAACAGAATGCAAAGCACATGAAACAATTATATAACAACATACTAAGTCACATGACTAATTCAAATCATTACTAAAAGGCATATACATTTATGAAACAAATTTAGTAATACAGAATTCTAAAATGACTCATATAAAGGGTTTATATGTCCCCCTAGCTATTATAACTAAAGTATATACTCATAAATATATAAAAAAGACTACAAATGTCTGATTTTTATTTTTATTTCCTATTGAGGCTTCTACCTTTCAGTCTAGATTTAATAGGTACCCTATCATTCAGGCCATGGCCATAATCTTCCCTTAGTCTTATAATCCACTTGGACTCAGTTTGTTCAGTTAAATTATTTACATCTCCTTTTCTAATGTTCTCAAAGATGCGTGCTATAACCATGAATTTAAAAAAGTGTGTTTGGTTTGTACTTAAAATATGTTTAGATAAAGCACTTGCAATACTGCCTTTTTAGCATGATAATAATGTTCTCTAATCCTTTCTTTAAGGGTTCTGTTTTCCCTATATAAAATTTAAAACATACGTGACAATAGGCTAAATATACAATATGAGTTGTATCACAGGTAGCATATATATCAAATTTATATTTTTTATGTTGATCTGGATGATTAAATTCTCCAGTACTATCAATGTATTGGCAGAATTTACAATGACCACAAGGTGATGTACAATGTTTAGTAAATATATTCTTATTATTTCTTTTTGGAACACAAAGACGTTGTTTTATAGATGTCATATTTTTAAAAATAAATTTGGGTTTTTCATCTATTATACTCTCCATGATTCATGTGAAGAAGTCCTTCTGTGTGCCACAATTTGTATGTAAAGGTATGGCATCCAGATTGATATAAAGAAAGTTATAGTCCCACTGTATTCAGCTCTTATTAGACCAGTAATTGAGTACAATGTACATTGCACATTTTGGCATGTACTTGACTAGGCTCTTAAAACAGCTGGAGTGACCTCAGAGGTTCCTCGTGAAGAGAATACAAGGTGTTAATAATCTGCCCTATGGAGATAGACTAAAAGACCTATCCATTTACTTTGTCTCCTATTGACTATTAAGGGGTGACCTATGCCTAATCTACAAGGCACTCACAAATCCAGCCCTGATGGAGACGTTGCACATTCACAAGACTAATAGCATGAGGGTCACATGATCTAGGCATCTAAGCCTGGACTGTGACTCAAATAGAACATACTGGAGAGACAGATATGGGTCTCAGATATTGCATCTTCTCTGGAACAGGCTTCCTGTTAACTTTTAAGCAGAGCTTCTCCCTGGCCCTCTTCAAACGCAGTTTGGGTCAATGCATGGGCAATCATAAATTGACTCCCTTATGAACCGGGGCAGTCTGTAAAACATTCAAAGGTATAGGCACAAACCTAAGCCATCCTCTAGCTCCTAGAGACTATAAATCAGGTAAATGTTGGATAATATTGGCTAGGCTTGTAAGGGCTCTTTAGCTGTTAGCCTAGTAATTTCCTATGAACCTATGAATTTGGGTTAATGCTATTTTTTGCTCTTTCCACTGAGGCACAAATGCCCTTGTGCATGACATTTTCTCACTTCTGTTTTATCTGTAGCTACACCCTTCACTTGTTACACCCACCTCCTTTCAAAGTATAATAACAAAGTACAGTATCAGCAATGCATTTACATACTGTGGGAGTAGAACCCACAGCCTTCAGCATCAAAAGCCAGTATTTAATCTATTATGCTATTAACAATGCAAGCCACCTCATCATAAGCAGCAACAACCTTCTCTTCCCCTGAAGATCTCAGCTCCTTGTAAAATCCACTCGACATTTAACTGTATCTTTCAACTTTGCAGCATAAGAAATCTGGAAAAAGCCAAAATGTATTGGGGGGAGGGAGACAAAAGCCCCAAAACTAGGGACACATTTTAAACATTGCTTGCATAAGTTTGGAAAGTTGCTAGAATAAAATGTCGTGTTACCACCATGTGTTTCACTGCCAAGACTTGGACCCAGGACCCAGCACACTACAGTCAGATGAACATACCACTATGCCAAATCAGCCATTTCCTGAAAGACAGGAGACTTAAACTTAAATGGCTATCATTTAGTGAATTCAGTTCTCACCTCTCACTATAGCTCTCAACCTCTTAGCAAAAAAAACCTGGACAAAGCCAATAATGGGGGAATACAGAATTTGGTTCTCACTTCTCACCATAGCTCTCAACCTCAGCACAAAAAAACTGGGCAAAGCCAATAATGGGGGATACAGCCCCAAAAGCAGGAACGGATTTCAAATACTGATCTTATAAACTTAGAATATTGCTAGAATGAAAGGTTTTGTGCTACCATTTATTTTCTGAAGAATATGAAGTCTGAAATTTAAATGCCTGTCATTATTTAGTGAATTCAGTCCTTCACTGATTTGCCACAACTATCCAGAAAACCACAGATTTTATGAGGAACAGAACAAAAATATGAAGCATAAATTTGGAAGTGGAGGTGGGTAGGGGCTTTAGGCTCTTATTACCTGTACACAAGTTTCAGGGTTTGAGCCTGTGTATTTCCAGCTACCAGGCATATTCACCTGGGGCATTTTATACACACACACAGCATGCAAAATAAAAACAAAAAAAGTGCACCAGGAAAGTCCACCATGGGCAGTTTAATAACAGCACAGATGCATATTTATTCTACTTCTGTTGGACTTCTGTGGCCGACAGGTGCAAAAGCACCTTATGTCCACTCACATGCCACTAAAAGGCATAGACATATTGCCACACTGATAAAAATACCTACACAACAATGAAAAAAAATACAAGCTATTTCAATTTAGCTTTCAGTAAATGTTTGCAAGTGTAAACTCATTTTAAAGAAAGAGAAAGCCAAGGGAACCTTTTATCTAATGCAGTTAATTTATTAACAGCTAGCAAATTTGAAGTAGTATTATAAATACATAATGAATATTCATTTGTTTAATAAAATAAAATAAAATGTAAAAGAGATCAGACCGGTAGCTAGGTAAAATTGTGCGCTGGGAAATCTACAGAGTTGAAGAACCATAAAAAGCTCTGCTGATCCCTCCTTTCACTGTGGCAATATTCAGAACTCAGAAAGGCCTTAAAGTCACTAGTCAGTCATACATTTAAACAGCCACTTGCACGTGAACATTTAAATGGATGAATACCAATATTAGTGTAGAACTGCAATACTAACTGAATGCTGACAATGCATTGTGGATATTCCACTTCCACCTGATCTACAGTGTAAATTGTTTACCCAAACAGCTTGCACCCAAGAGTAGCAGCCCCCTTCACCACTCCCAAGCTACAGCACTGAAGGAGATGTAGGGAAATGATCTTAGCTCACTAAAGTACAAAACATCAGTTTAATACATTATTTGCAATAAAATTAACAGTATTAAAGAAATAATGAAGAAATAAAGCTCAGATTGTGCCACCATTAATAAATAAGAAGTACTGTAAGTCAATGTAGTAAAGAATAACTATGAAATCATTTAGAATTCTACTTATAGGCCTTGTGACTATTTTAAACCATCCCCAGGATTCATGAAGCTCGGTGCAAGGCCAGCATTAGGCTTGTGTCGACCGTGCGGTGTACAGATAGCGCAGTAGCACCATATGCATATTAATGAAGGCGTGCTGCCGCCACAGCCACATGCATAGGAAACGAACGCGAGTGCATTGGGCATGCTGAAGTGCCGCACGGAGGCGTGGAAATGTCGGCTGCTGATGTGCAACCTAAAATGCTGAATATTACAGTCGGCCTGCAATAGTAATCACACCTGTCAGTGCCCATGGATACAGAAACATATGCAAAGCATGCAAGACAGTTCCTGCAAACACAAAATTAATAAGCAAACACAAATGCACGGTAGTGAATACCGAGTCTCCATCCCTTGAACAAATGAAATTTAAAACCGTGTGCCCGTATTCTAATGCAGTGTTGATAGTTATACCAAGTGGAAGTGAAACGCATCATGTTAATGCGCCGTTAATAGCTAAGTCTATGCCAATGGTCAGGGTTACCACCTGTCCCACATTGTGAGGGATAGTACACAGCTGGGCAGTTGTGTCCATACCAAAACCATTATAAATGTAAAATATCCTGCGACCGTATGACATAATTATGTCCCACAACGCATGTAATAGTCACATACAATAGTTATTTCTGTATGTAACATACCACATGTTACAAGAAACAGAATAAACAAGTAAATGAAACAGAAGGAGCAAATAAACTGCTACAACAATAAGCTAACATGTAGGCATAAAACTAAAGTATTATCCGTTGTACTGACCGTGGGTATGTGTTGTCCTGTAGAAACTGATCTGTGTCCAGAATATATCCCATCCTGGCCATATGAAAAGGTGGCAACCCTACTAATGGTCAGAACATTCGGCCAAAATCCGCCCATATGTAGTCCAACCCATTCTTGTCAGGATGTGTCAAAGTTGAACGGGTATTACCCGGGTGTACCTACCATGTCATGAAAGATAAGTATTTGCGTGTACCTATGTGCGTGATGTACAGAATGTGGAATGTGAAAAATGCCAGGGTAGTTCTCACAACCATACAGGTACCTGACATATGTAGTGTATGCAATGTGTACCCTTGACCGTGCCATGGGCCATCAACCAAAGAAGGGATGGATGGAGTGTTTGGAATATGTGTGTGTGGGGGATGGGTAATGTTATAATCCACAAAGGCGAGGCTGTGTTGGATGCACAATAGGTGAACTGGAGGTGTATGAGGGAGCAGCAGGTGAATCAGAAAGAAACATAAAGAACAAACATACACACCCGCAATACAACCTGACAGGCCATACTATAGAACACAATCACACAAACATATAAATATTAAAATGTGCGATACACATGTACAGAAACGTCACCAGCACATACCCATAGAATGGTCTGGACAGAACTGAGACATCCAACTGCAACACACCTGGATGCATAATTGAATACCTATCATCCCCTCTACAGCACACAACCCGGCCCCATTCCTGAACGTCCACCAAATCCAGCCATACTCGGGCTACTAGCTTGGCCCAGCCATATCTACACATACTGACCACTACTCATATGTATTAGGCACTGTCACCCTAGGCAGTGTCAGGATTGCAAACTATGTATTCCTTGCATGTAAAACCCCATCACATTTTCATACGTCCAGAAAAATTGAAGGTTGTTTTCTTATTCAATTTTTGGATATCCCTCATGGGATAAGTATCCTGAGTAAACATCAGACTTGGTATCACGACATGATGTCCAGTCCTGTAGACATCTGGACACAAGTTGTATGTGCAGTAGTGGTTCACAAGACTGCTCAGCCTCCTGCCAGTCATGCAGAACCTACTACCCGGGATCAAACACCTGCCCGTGATGCATGTCTCCCCACATGAATTATCGAGAAAATATACTGTACATAGTCCCATAGTGGCACTTGGAAATAGGTTGATTAAGGCACTGACGTAAGCAGGGTACCTCCTGTCCCACTTTGTGAGGGACAGTCCCTGTCTGGGTAGGTGTGTCCTGACCAAGAATGATACAATGGCAAATGTCCTGTGATTGTAGGAAATAACTATGTACCATATTTCATGTAACAGTTGCCTAAAACAGTTATTTATGGATGTAAAAATATGTAAATCATACAAGAAACAGAATAAGCAACTAAAGTGCTACAGGAATAGGCTCTCATCTAGGAAAATAATTAATGTTCTAAACCATGTACTGACCGTGGGTATGTGTTGGCCTAAACAATCTGGTGTGTCCAGAATATATCCCATCCTGGACATATGAAAATGTGGCAACCCTACCAATGGTCAGAGCATTCGCACAATAGCTGGCCAGCCTCTTAATCACTCATAAAACCAGTGACCTTTGGAGGAAAGGTGTTGAATGAGACTTGAATGAATAATGACAATAATTAAGAGTAATAGACGCTTTTAACTTCAGAAAATAAGTATTAATGCATATGCTGTGAATCTGTCAACACGTTTCAAGTTAATAGTACTAATATTGTAGAAGTGTCCATCATTGTCCCTGATTTGTCATTGTCTTGAGCCTGTCACTGTTGAAATTAGTCCCTGAGTGTTTGATAGGTCTGTACACATATGTACACCAACCATCATATTTGTTGACAGTACTATTGAATACCTGTAGTGTAGTCGTAAGTGATGGCCAAAATAATATTCAGCTGTATGGGAAATGTAAATAGGTATGTAGGTGTATGTACAGACAGATATATATATATATATATATATATATATATATATATATATATATATATAAATACATATAAATGAACATGGTCACAATAAAGCATTCATAATGAATGTGAAGGGAAACACCCCCAACTCTGTATTATGTAGTGAAACCACACCCACCCTATATTATGTAGTGCCAACATAATAATCTGGTCAGAGGTGCCCAAACCCCTGCGTCTGTAAATACAGGTAGAATGTTAAAATTGGGACCAACTCTGTGCATGTGCTACATCTGACTTTTGAACAGGTACAGGGTGGTTCCAGTCACCAGTCGGACAAGCCTAAACCCAACTCACCACATGAACACCCTGACAATCAAACACACCTATGTGCCAGGACTATAAGCTTTGGAGTTCTGAATATCCTTGGAGTGAGTAAACATGCAGCATGGGTCTAGAGCAGTAGGGAACAGGGTATGTCACATGTGTAGTACTGCGGTTTTCCCAGCAGGAGAATGAATGCCTGCTGTGTAAGTGAAGCGGTGAGGAGTATGTTAGGGTAGCTATGAACCATGGGTATACATATAAATGAAGCAGAACACCAATAGTGTAGTGGTTAGAACATCTGCCTAACGTAAATGCATTCCCTGTTCAAGTACGACTATAGCACATATAATTTTCTTGTGTAATGAATGCCTCTATGCTGTAAAGCCAACATTTAAACATGTAAAGGTGAACATGTGTTTCGCATGGGGCCATTAACCAGATTCCTTCAATCAAAGTGATACTGTCATAATGAATAAGGCACACGTAAGCACAAAGAAGTGGCAGTAAACATATGTAACTCACAATAAGCATATGCAAGTGCGTCTGCACGGGCGTAAGCAGCTCCCAGCATAGCAAATGTATGTTATGTACAGATGTAACTTATATACATGTATATATATATATATATATATATATATATAATATATATATATATATATATATATATATATATATATATATATATATATATATATATATATATATATATATATATATATATGGTACTTACTTATTATCGCAACCAGATTTTCGTGGTTGCTAAATTCACATGCTTTAATGAAAATCATTGCGGGAAACACTGTAAGGTGCTATTTTACGTCCTTACTGTTGAAAAATCAGTTTGGCTTACATTCAGGAAATGAAACAATCATGCAAGTCTTCCTCCTGTTTTGCGTGCATTACACATGCACGCTTCAATTGGCAGGACTGCTGTCTTACTGAGGAAAAGAGTAGTTTAAATGGGAGGAAGGAATGCTGAGAAGGAAAAGATAGACAACTGTTATTGTAATCCATTAGAACTGTCCGATAACTTTACATTACAAATTGTTCTTGTTCCTAAAAGTAATGTAAAGTTTTTGGCCAGTTATAAGGAGTTAGAATAACATTTTGAATAGTAATCAGGTCTGCCCTATCATTACTCATAGTTGGCATTTCTTCTGGACAAGGATATCAGTAATTGCCTGTTCATCTTCACTTTGCTGTTTGGGGAAACAATTTTGTTTGAGTTTTCGTGCAGCCGCTTCCACCAACAATCAAAATCCTGCAGTGGGTACATATACACTGGTGAGAGAAACAGCTTATGAAAATGTATTAAATTCACCATCCAAACTGTGATATTAGACACTTGTATGAACTCATGTTAGACACACTTAAGAACCCAACCAACAAGACAATATCAGCCATTATAACTCAAGCGTGCATCTGCAATGCACGCAAGACAGGGAGAGGGTTTCTCAAATTGTCCCTGTTCCTAAAAGTAATGTAAACTTTTTGGGTCATTGTAAGGAAGTAGAATAACAGTTGAAAGTGTTTCATGTACTTGGATTTGTGCCTATCACTCTGGTTGCGATAATACGTAAGTACCATATATATATATATATATATATATATATATATATATATATATATATATATATATATATATATATATATATATAATTGTAGATATACACATGTACATAACTAGGTTACATTACATCAATTACGCGTAACATATGTTCAGACCAGGCATATGTTACTGGGAGGTCCAATAAACAAATGTTTACCTCCCACACCACCCAGCTAGGCCGGTCAGACATACAGACACGCAATAAAGGTAAATACACCACTGCTTTCCAAACCACCGGCAGGAAAGTACCAGAGAGAGAGAGATCTGCAAGGTCTACACTTTAAACATGGATAACGGGGTCCCATGCGGGACACCAAAAATTCAACATACAGGTGAACTTGTGATTATTGATGCGAGCAGGATGTAGCTGTACATGGAACAGTAGGTTGTGCAAGTGTAATAACACATGGGTTGACAAAACGTATGACATGTGTCCCGAGACAGAGGGAGTGGGCAGTGTGTAAGGGTGTGTTCATACCCCAGCTACGCTCACAGTAAGTATTTGTCATGAGTGCTGTAGAGGGGTATCAGGTAGGTGAATCATGTGTATGCAATAATATGCCTAAGTGTGCAGGTGTTGGTTGGCAGAGATGTATTAGGCCCGCCCAGTGGAAGTAATTAATATTCCTATGTGGGCACTGCTGATGCTCATACCTCCCAAACCTGAAGAGCATATCTACTGGATAGTCCTTAAACCATTGGGGGAACACATAGGGAATATATCAGTGCCCTGTACCCGATTATCATGGACATCTGTGATTACGAATCAGAATCTAACACAGTCCTAACTAAACCCTTCCAGAACTACTGATATTAGGTAGACCAGTGGTGGAATACACATAATGACTAATGACAACATGTATGAGTCATAAACAGCATGTACTTCGACAAATGTGAACGAACACATATGCCCTGTGACTGTCAATGTGTCAGGTTAATAGAACCAATCATCTAAATGTGTCCCTGAGGGTGTTATGCAGTGTCTCTGATACAGTGTTAATTCTCCCCCATTTGTATGTGAGGTCTGCTAGTGACAGAAAGTGCATATTCCGCCGACCACCTTAGGTAGATGATAGCATAATAGTTTGTGGTAACCACCTGTTTGCCTTTGTGAGAGACACTCCACTCTGGCCAGTTGTGTTCTGCAAAATGAATGTTACGGCACATAGCCTGTGATTTCTGGAAAAGAGTTCATATGTTTGTAGTGGTTGCATAAAATGATTTTGTTGTATCCGAAACACCTAAATGTCATAGGAAACAGTATTAGCAACTATAATGCTACAAGAATAACCTTAACTAATGCAAACTGGTGAAGTAGTCAGTTTTCTACTGGCTGTGAGTATGTGTTGCCTTGCCAAATCTGACATCTCTACATATAGGTCCTATAGGGCTGCCACCTTTCCAAATGACCAAAGAGGGACCTGCTCAGTAGAAATGTCAGACGTACCAGGTCAGAACATACCTACAGCCATGCATAGTAATGAAATATACATATTAGCACAAATCAAAGCTTAGTCTAGCAGCAGTCAAGTTGCTTATGCTACTTCACATAAAATATTGAAGTGTCATTTATACAATAACCGTTACATGCAACTATTAGAGAAACGTAGAATATAATATTGTCCTCTAATCAGGACATTTGCTATGGCTAGATTATTCTCGCATGACACATATGCCTAATGAGGGACTATCCCATGCAAAGTGGGAAAGGTGTTATTCCTGAAGTCTCACTTCAGCCAATTTAAAAGGTGGAAAACCTACAATGAGGGACTATCCCATGCAAAGTGGGAAAGGTGTTATTCCTGAAGTCTCACTTCAGCCAATTTAAAAGGTGGAAAACCTACAATAGGTATGTGGTAGCATGACCCAGCAGAAAGATGCATTTCTCAAAACACATTTACATGTCTGCATTGCAGGGTATTGGTTCCCATGTATCAGCCAGATGGGAGTAGATTGTATGAGGAACACGCATATAATATGATTATGTCACTGGACAGGCCACCGATTCCGTACAGTCGAACACCTGCCGTTGCATAATGGTCAGCCATACCCGATACTGTAATCATGTAGTCCGATGTAATAGGCATCACAAGGGATTGTGCCCACCCAGTGTGAGTGACAAATGCAAGCACCAATGTCGGTGCACGTGCAAGTGAGGGAGCGAGTGGGTGTAAGTGTGTTTGTCTACCAGTATGCGAGTAATGCACTGTTAAAGAAATGTGCAGTCTAAACAAGTATAAGGAGCTGTAACCAGAGGTCAGCAGTGCTTAACACCGCGCAAAGCCATGCACAACCGCTCCCACTCGCTGGAATGTGCCTTACCCACTCTGTATTCAAAGGCCTTATTCTGTCCGCAAACAAAGAACCGTCCTTTGCAAGTGTTGGTAGCAACTCCCTCCGCACACAGCTGATTTGAATTACCAATACACCATGGCATATATACAGACAATAGACAGTACCACACACATACTATACAGTACAGTCATCCAACAGTATAGCAATGTACTGGCAGATATGTCCGGACCACTGGTGTTTGCAGACCTGGCCGTCTTGTGTTTAAGTGTGTGAGCATGCCCAGTATGACCGTTAGGCATATTGCCGACTGACATTACCGTCATACCTTCATGTGTTTGAGCATGCCCAGTATGGTCAACTGGATCGCATGCATCACATGTCCAGTTAGTCAGTACTGTGGTGCCGACCCCTGCATTGTACACTGACAGATGGCATGCTGTGTCTGCAGGGTAGCCAATGGTCATGTGTCATTGACTGTTGCTACATTTCTGCACAGCGTGGGGGGACATCCAACTGTATCCACATTCCTACACAGCACCTGGGGTGGCGCACATGACTTTCACATGTGTATGTTGGAAGGGGGGCACAGCTGACAGTTGTAAACTTTTGCTACTACTGTACTGGTATGCCAGGTACACCACATCCTACAACCTACATCCAACTGCCTGGCCTGCTCTAGTCTGTGTGTGTGTGTGTGTGTGTGTGTGTGTGGGGGGGGTTGGGGTCAGCCAATGGGCATATCCAGAGGCCATTGTATAGCATTTGTCTGTACTGGTCTACACCTGTCCAGCTGTATGAGATTTGTGTGGGCTGTATCGACACACATGATGTTCAGCCCATAACCTGCAGTGGGTTAGGACACCCTGTGTACTACTGGCTACTATTGTGACCCCGGTATGTGCTACAGATATCATGGTGCCACTATGGATATGTACTGTCTGCTGCCCTAACAGTCGGCCACCAAATTCTCTTGTATGCTCACATCCATACCATAGCTACAGGTAAAAACACATTCTAATGCAACTGCTAATTGGTAGGTTGATTGACTTACCTTGGGGGTTTGCCAGACCTGAGGATGGTGCTGGAGGGCTGCCTATGTTGGGTGCGCACAGCGCACTTCCTATACATAGCTGAGCATAGGTAGTATCATGTTTGGCATCCCTTTTGCTGTCTGTGCGAGTCAGAGAGGGTGAAATTCCCTGGGTACCTACTGTGTCGGTGCATATGCCATGCGTTGCCTCTTTGCCAAAGGCAGGTCATACTGTGCACGCCTCCTTTTGCCTACTGGGTCCAGCTCAGGTAGTTCCTTTTCCAAGTCACAGTGTGCCTGTACAGGCCTTGGTATTGGTGGGGGGGCTGTGTGGCCCTTCCCCATGCTGTTCCTGCTGCAACTATTTCTGCAGGATCATATTGTGTAGCATAGCACATACCATAACAATTTGGGTGCATGTAGCTGGTGAATCTGCAAGGCTTCACCGGATGTGTCCAGACACCAGAACTGTGACCTGAGCATCCCAAACACATGCTCAATTATATGTCTTGCCTGTGTGTGTGCCTCATTATGGTTTAGTTGTTCAGGTGTGTGTGCATTGCTGATGGGTGTCATCAGCCACAACTCCAGTGGTTATCCAGCATCCCCCACTAGGTGACTGTAGGGGATGTCCGTATTGGCAAAGGTGAGGTACAGCTACGTCAGATGCCATATATCGGAATCATCATAGCTTCCAGGGCAGCCAGCACACACATTCAGTATAATGCCCTGGCCATTGCATACGACCTAGCTGTTGGAGGGTATGCCCCTGCGGTTAATGTAGGCCCTACCCCGCTCACCTTGTGGTGCTTTGATGAGTACATGTGTGCAGGCTATAGCACACAGTACCCCAGGGTAGTCTGCCATTCGGTGGTGGAGACGAATATTGCTGGTCAACACCTCACGTGCTCACTGGCATGTGGTGACATGGCATCTAGGGACTGGTGCAATACTCTGGATGCAACTGGTGCAATACTCTGGATGCAGATGCCTGTGGGATCCCCATGATATCCCCAGTTGTGCTTTGGGAGGACGTGTGGCTAGTATACCTAGGCCTACACATACCTTGGTATCCACTGGGATGGGTTTCCCTCGGCCTGTTCGATGTGTCAGGTGTGACCGGCACAGCACAACAAGCTGCTGTAGGAGGTCTCTGTCCACCCCATAGCGCTCCACTCTCTCCAGCTCATGTAGCCCCTGGTAGGTTACCCTGAGTCTGTAAAGTCTTCTGTCTCCTCACTAAGGGTTGTTCGGCAGCATTCACATCCTCACCATGCTCAGCCTCCTGCACATGTTGGTCTATGTTGCCTGCTACAGCCCTTCTAATTTGGTTGGATTGTGTCGAGAAATGTCCCCGCATGTATACACCGGTGGTGTAGAGTGTGGAAGAAACCTGTGTGTATGGTGCTTGGTCACTTTACCGTAATGTTCTGGGCCGGGCTGGGCATGTAATCTGCTGATTGTGCTAATTATCACCTGTTTGCGCAGCTTGTTCACCTTGACTACTCCACTACTGCTTTTGTCCCTCCCAATTTCACTAGGCAGGTATAGACATACCCCTAGCTTAGGCATGCTAAGGCAGGAGCAATCCCGAGGCACAGGGCTCCAATGTACGTACAGTATGCCTGACACCCCCCCCCATGCTTTCACCTATATTCGAGTCCTGCACCCAGCTATCTACACACATACACTCTTGGGATCTGCATCACACCCTGGGGATAAACGAGATTCACTATTGTCAACCTCATTTGCATAGTATTGTCTTCTAATGCATAGTTATATGACCCATACTGATCTTCCAAAATAATAACTACTGCTTACTGTCGCTCAGACCCACACACAATTGGTTAAAGGTGCCTTACTATCACTGTATTCAATATCCCTTGTTCTTTCCAGCAACAAAATAACCGGTCTCAACATGACTAGAGCCCGGGACCCTGCACACCACAGATGACGTGCTTTACCACTAAGCCATGGCAGATATACATACATCTGAGGTGATCATGTACAGATCATCCAGCATAGACATTCAATAGTATAGGACATGTATTCCATCATGTAGATTTATGTGTGCTAATGTCCACATATATATATATATATATATATATATCCATATCTATCTATCTATATATATATATATATATATATATATATATATATATATATATATAAAATATATATATATATATATATATATATATATATATATATATATATATATATATATATATACATACACACACACACACACATATACTTATACACACACATACGTAGATATAGAATTTATATCACAACAGCGGACCACATGACACCAAAGCATTAGACAAGAATGAAAAGGAAACCACATGTGCTACCTGCATTATGTAGTGGTGTTACTATCAAGGCAAGTGTGTTTCATTGCGTCACATGGGTCAGACTGTATTAAGGGTAAGAGTAGAGCTGCTGACATTTACTCACCAGACCTATTGGCAGATGTATGTGTATGTCTTACCAACCCAGTCTCTTGGGCAATCATGACATTTGTGGACACTATATAGGAAAGCAACAAAACACACTCAACACATCCTGGAGCTAGCCACTCACAGATACCAACACATAGGATATGACTGCCAAACACACACACACTTGTCATGCCTTGGAATAGAGCACCTACCTGTCTATTCTGTCACACTACAGCATTACGTAGTTATACAATGCACTACAAATATTAATGGACCACAGCACTCCCAGAGGCATACTTCTAGGTGGGTGACATCATTAGCAATGGAAAAGATGCTGATAGGGTTTGTATGGAGAGTGAGCAGTCTAAAAGCATTACTCTGTCCACAGGTAGCTGGAAACACACACACACACACACACTTGGCAGGGCTGGGATTAGAACATAGACCTAACTACCTTATCACACTACAGCATTACACAGTTACAGAACACGCTACCAAGATTATTGTAGCACAGCACTCCCAGAGGCATACTTCTAGGTGGGTGACATCATTAGCAATGGAAAAGATGCCGATAGGGATTGTATGGAGAGTGAGCAGTCTAAAAGCAGTACTCTGTCCCCAGGCAGCTGGAAATATACACACACACTCTTGGCAGGGCTGGGATTAGAACATAGACCTAACTAACATATCACACTACAGCATTTCGCAGTTACAGAACACGCTACCGAGATTACTGGAGCACAGCACTCCCAAAGGCATACTTCTAGGTGGGTGACATCATCAGCAATGGAAAAGACACCAATAGGGATGGTATGGAGTATGCACAGTCTAAAAGCATATTACTGTCCCAAGGCAGACGGAGACAAACACATGCCAGTGGTGTGAGCAGGACAACTGCCTATCTACGGACCACTATTACAACACTACATAGACACGAGACACGCCACAGACATTACACCTTTCAAGACAGTCAATATTACCTTCTAGATATGCGGACATTGACATGGATGCTGGCAGTTATGGTGTACATACCTGTGAACCAGTGTGTTCGATGTTGGAATCCATCCTGAAGTGGGGTATGGCAATCTGTTGCCTGGATGACCACTATCACTATACAGGATTACAATGGTCATGTCCATACACATAGAGGCACATAACTGACACAAGGTGTCACTGGGCATGCTCACACACTTAGTAGCACACATCCGTTTGGAATGCACTATGTGTCCATCTACACAATGGCATACTGGGCATGCTCACACACTTAGTAGCGAAGGCTGTCTTGTATGCACTCTGATTCTAAACACGGAAGGGCACAGTGTATCGATAGTCATCATTGTTAGCATGAACGCTGCACTACATATATCTGACACTGGTCTTCTACACAACGTCTGCTGCTGTCCATCACCTTACCTGTACCAATCTAAACCTGGCACACTAATACCACCCATGGTGTTGTCCTACCAGGAATGGTTACTTCACACATATAGTACCATTCATAGATGAATATCCTGAGACCAGGTAAACACCCTGACACCAAGAGGACAACTGCATTGTATGTGTATGCTAAACAGTGCTAGATGTGTAGCGTTCATAATCACAGCTGCCAATCTAAATCCAACAATGGGGAATACTGACATCTGTGCAGTGAGGAACACCTGGCATAAGGCTCAGTTGTGCACAACAGCACTACCACCGTATACCTCAGATACAGACATGTGGGCCATAACACCGTTACGGACCGCTCAAGGTGGTAGTGTCCCCACGTACATGAAGGCCACTCACATGTACTGACCAGTACACTCACAAAAGCATCACAGATGTGTCATGTGCAGATCACAGTGTCAAATGCCACATTCTAGGATGTAGCCCTCAGACATCACCATGTCCTTGGAACAGCAACACACATCTATACATTAGTACAACACCATGTTACTCATGACTAGTGGACTGTACCTAGCTCTACAGCAACTGTGCAGATTACACATGTACTGACAGGGTTCCATCATGTGTTATGCAATGCAATGATACCACTGTTCATAACCAGGTCGGATGTGCACATAACAGGGGCCCTGGGTCATATACAGCTGTAACCAATAACTGTTGCTGTACACCAGTAAACACACTCATGTTCGGATATGACATACATGTACCTGCCGTGGATATGTACATGCCCCCCACACACAACACATATGTACATAGCATAGCTTTTGCTGTCCCTTATGCAGACAAGTGGCTACAGCAATTACACACATGCACATGGAAAGTAGGTCCATGGCTGTTGAATGCTAACAGTACATAAGGAGTGATAACAATGTTGACTGAGTTAACATTCCCTCTGTACTGGTTACCCATGACAACTATCATATCATACAACAGTCCATGTGTCATGTATGTCATCACACATGTCCACCAATTGCAATGCATACAAACATGGCTACATGACAGGAATGTAGGACCTACACACATGTACATGTAGTGGTGTGCTTTCAGCTACCATGCATGTGCAGTAGCTGATGCTCGCAGTTCATCTGTGTCTTACTACAACATGCACTTGCAATGCAGCCCCATCACTGACACCTGTATATGGTGAAATACTGACAGTACGGTAAGATGTACATCAGGTATGAATGGATGTGTGTACATAAAGTGGTGAGCCAACTTTGCAAATGGATGTTTGCTGAAGACAGCTGACAGGTGTGTCACAAGCCATCCTGCCATAACATGTGCAAACACTAAGCTATGTTTCTGTTAATTGAAGGTGAAGACATACAACCTACACAGCGGTCAGGGTGTCACTGACTGTAAATCACTTGACACCTGTAACACTTAGGTCCTCCCATGTGCATATAGCAGCACAATTGCTGAAGGTAGTGTTGGTACACATTGTAATGCGGGCAATACTGCTGCATGTCTGTCAGACGTATCATAAGATAGCAGGTGTTTGATTCACAGTACTGCCATGTGTGTTTGCTTGTGTGTCCATATATGCCACGTATGGTGGGGAATACATCCCAATTGTTACACACCCCTGTACACTGTTGTAGAGATCTGTACATAATGTAGTGTAGAAAGCAAGATATAGGCAGGGGTGGTGTGTGTATCACACACATGTTAGCTATCTGTATGTGCATGACATAGGTGAATTCAATTGTGGACTCCACAGTGTGTGTGTGCGTATGTATTTATGGCTATCTGGTGCATGGAGTGAGGATGTATGCTACCATAGTGAACAGATAGGACCCCTAACCCCTCTAGGTGATGCAATCTACTACCCTGTTGATGCCGTCGGTCTTAGGCATTACTGACTACCTGTACATGTTCATTATCTGTGTCACGTCATGTGGGTGCACACTACTGTCATGGTAATTACCACATAGGCAGGGGTCCTCACCTCAACACTATCAAGTGTGTGTGTTATAGTGTCATTGACCCGTGAGTGTGGGTGTGTTACTGTGTCTGAATACCTGTGTGTGTGTGTGTGTGTGTGTGTGTGTGTGTGTGTGTGTGTGTGTGTGTGTGTGTGTGTGTGTGTGTGTGTGTGTGTGTGTGTGTGTGTGTGTGTGTGTGTACCTGTGTGTGTCTGTGTGTGTCTGTGTGTAGTGTGTTCTCATCCTGTAATGTGAATGTGTATTACTGCTACACAGTGAGACCTCATGCTAGCAACTGGCCTCTACCCTTGACATCAACTAGACTGCTGTGTAAACCCCCTACACCATGTAACTGTACCTGTGATGTCACCCAGTATGGATGTCATGTCTCTAGCCACTGTAGCTTAGTACACAGCTCACATGCTCCTGGATCAGTAGATGTGTAGACATCTTTGGAATGCCAGCCTTTCTAACAGTGAGGCTGAGGCTACGTATAGCATGCTGGTATTGCCATACATGCCTGTGAGTACTCCACATTTACACATGGGAAACTGCAAACACTGGTACTTAATGGCACATGCAATTAGACCTTAAGGAGGGAAGCAGGGCAGCATTAACAACATGCTGTTACTGTTGTTACCAAGACACATACTGTGAACATAAAACAATGCATTCTAAACCTGTACTACATGATATGTCTGCTGCGTGTCAACAGTACACAACAATTGTAATATACACTTATCTCACTATTCTGTTCACCCTGTGCATCAGACCATATGAGCATGTCCCTGCATCGATGGTGTGGATGACAGGGATGCAGCACAGGCATCATCATATGCACAGGGTGATAATGTTTGCCAGGGGCCCAGGCTGCACCAGTGGATGACATCATGTGTGTGGCTTAGGGCCTGTGATCTAATTGGCCATGTGTGGTTGTTATGCATGTGAGTGTTACGGTGCCCTACAGATGTTTCTGGTGTGTGTGTGTATGTGTGCACACAGTTCTGCCATGTGTCCGGCCTACACAGGGGTATTATTGACAGCTCCAGATTGTACAGACCAGGAGTTACAGCTCACTGTGTCCAGCCACAACCACGTGACCTGTGCCTGCCAGGGGTTGCACGGGCACTACCAGACAGAGGTACAGATTGGGTACTGTCCGATGACACATGTCCACTGGATCCGAGTCCCCTCTGGGACCATCCAGGGCCACGTCCATGTGGCCTGCTGTGTCCTGGTGTGGACAGCGCAGCACCAGCTGCACTGCTGCTGCTACCGGCACTATGGGAGCGGGCATGTGAGGTAGCTCGTTCACGTAGACTTGCACCAGGTGTTGTAGCTGGCCTTCGTCCACGTGGCCTACACCTCACTCCTACCAGATGTTCCAGCACAGACAACTCACACTCATGGATTGTCATGCCACGGTCAAGGATTCCAACCATGTCTCCCAATCATCTGTCCAAAACTTCAGCTATATGCTGTTGGGCATTTGCCAATGCTTGGATGTTGTCATTTAAAGAACGGAAAGCAGATCTCTGAAGCCTCTGCCCTTCACTGTTCTGCCATTCAGCACATGCCTGTGCTGCCATTACAGTCTGAGACATGCGTCTGGTGACACCAGCTGCTGCGCTCTGTCCTTCAGGTGCATGTCGGCCAGAGGACCTCCTATGAGCAGCACTGGCCACATGCCTGTGTGGCACATCTGCAGTCATTTGACCGACACCATGGTGTGAAGACACACCTTCCGTAGCCACCACATGTTCCTGTTCCAAGCTAACACATGCTAACTGTCCTTCCTCTATGGCCACTGGTGATGGGGTATGTGTTGGCATGAGAACTGCGTGCAGGGAAGAGGGGAATATAGGTGGAATGGCAACCAATGGCACAGATTCAGCCCCTGACAACCCTGCCTTTACCTCAAGCATATGTTCATCATCACTGCTAGAGTCTGTGGGGACACTAACATCAGATGGACCACAGGAGGGTAACGCACCTACATCACCTGTGAAGGCAAACAAAGACTCTACATTACATTAGAGACACACACACAGATGCACACACAGACACACACACACACACACACACACACACACACACACACACACACACACACACACAACATGCATGTGATTCAGAAGACATGCAACATTCATGTGATACAGCAGATGGCATGCAGCTCAGACATTAATAGTGGTAGTTATCATACATCCCTGGGTTGCACACAACAGCAAGCATGTGTCATAGCAGAAGCCATGCATTTCACACAGTCATGGTAGTAAGCATGCATCCCTGTGATACATCATGTGGACCAGCACAGGTTAACAGTACACATGGCTGATGTGAGGCATATGTCCTTGACATTAACATGTAGTATGCCATGTAATCTGCTGATGTGTGCATTGACATGCATACATGTTTGACACAATGGTGTCCTGACACATGTACAGCGGTGTAATGGTGTCACATTGCAGTGTTGTCTGTATGCCCTACAGATAGAATGCACTTTTAGCAGATGTGCATGACCATTGAAGGGTATTATGAGGTGTCTATATTGCTATACAGTGTGAAGTACAGACACAGTACCATTGCATGGAATCATGAGGTGTCTCTATTGCTATACAGTGTAGAATACACACACAGTGCATAGCCATGACTGTGTGCATACACAATACATAAATACTGTGGATTGTGACCCACGTCGCTGAGGTGTATACACACTAAACCATGATGTGTCATGTGTGACAGGTCACCAAAAGACATACGGATGACACCCCTGCACAATTGCTAAAATTTCTTAGCTGCCTGGCAACCGTGTCTACATATGGCAGACTTGTCAATACACCATGTCCCACGCACACGAGGTGCACAGCTGACAGTGATGACAGCAGCAAGGGAAATGTACGGTATCTGTAGCCTGATTTGGTGTCTGTGTATGTATGTGGATGCTGTACAGGTGACTACTGTCATGCTGTGACACAGTCATGATAGTCAACACATCCTATTTGGTCGAATTAAGTGACACCTGCAAAAGCTGTGCACAGGCTTTTAGGATGTCCAGTGTTCCACATCTACTATATAACCATTCAACAAAGGCTATAGTTAGACCATGTGTAGACAATGCACAACAGGGTGTACACACATACGCATCACATCTACTGTGTGTTGCTACATGTCTCTTGCCATCCTCCATGGCCATGTGTGAACATGTGTTGGCCAAATGTTTGTGATGGCCATCTATCTCACATGTCTGTGTTGTCCAATATGACATACACCCATAGATGTCACATACTCCACTGTCCACATGGTTATGCAGACAAAGGGTTGTATGTTTGGTATGTGGGGTATGTTTTATGGGATAGTGAGACACTGTTGCAGCCGGACCACTACATGTCATGGACACATCAGATGGCACATTACAATGTGTGCACTCATTGCATGGGTATATTACACAATGGTGAATCCTGTGGGCTGCCCATACTCTAGCTCACTGTGTAGTACTGTTTGCGTACCCCACATGTGTTGTTCTGATGTATAGTACATATTCCTACATTGAACAACACCTCCACCATTGTATGCACAGCTGTCCACACATCTAGCAATGACAGTTTCTGTGGTTTTATGGCGGTGTTTCATTTAGTTTGTATGTATTGCAAATGGGTAGCCAGTGTGATTGATTAAAGATGCGACCTGTATATCGTGACTGGACCATACATTATGTGTACATGTGTTAACTGGCCACATGATGAAAAGATCTGTGCATTAACATGCCTGATACTGATAACTGTCTCACCTGCAACAGCCTGCTGTCTCTGCGGCACACCAGAGGTACCTATATAGGGGTGACACAGCAGTATGTTCATTATCCATGACTGTATGACAGCTACAGGGTGCAATGTGCATGTTAACACATTTGCCAGTACAATAGGATATACTATGGAGTATGCACATGTGTGCATACACAGGATAGCATACTATAGTATGCGGCATGTGTGTAAACATACCTTGCATATGATGTTACATTACATATTGTACAGTGACACATGCAACTAAATGGGATATAATAGTTATATTAGCAGTAGTGACTTACCAGGCAACTCCAGGCTCGGTGGTTGGGAGACACCCACCTCCACGATGGCAGATAGAGTTTGTGGATGCTGTTCTGATGGCGTCCCCAGGCTGGCCAGTAGTTCCTCGATACGTGTGAGTGGGGGCTGGGTTGGGGGCCCACCACCTGTACCACCTTGTTCCCAGGCGATTGCATTTGCACGCTGTTTCGCATGTCTGATCAGGTCCATGCAGTGTCTGCGCACCTGCTGGTAGGTGCGGTTGTGGCCACCCACATCATTAACCCTCCTGTGAAGTTTCTGCCACAGGTCATCACACTGCTGGTCATGCTGTGGCACATGGCTGAACAATACCTCATAGTTATCCTGGAGGTAAGGTATGAGGGCATCATCCTCCAAGCGGCTATATGTTGGCAGTCTTGATCGAGGCATATCTGGAAGACATAATGATGGAGACAGGTCAGAGTATCTCAGAGATGCACAGAGATACAGCTGCACATACATGTGTATTACATTTAGTACATGTGAACAGTTGTCTTTGCAAATCTTCATGACACTGACACCACTGACATGTTTGTGTCACACACATGTAACACCCGATGGGGACTGGATATTATCACCATATATGTGTGTTACCTCATTACATTGCTCATACTCCATGTGAATGCTGTGTTGATGTGGGCATGTCTGTTTGGCTGTACTGGTGTTCTTACCTATCAGCACATGCCTGAATGTGTCCACATTAATGATGTTGACCTTGATGCTGTGTATATGTCACATATCAACACATACACTACCTTAACGGACATGACCTGTGACAATGCAGACATGCACATGGAAACCTTTACATGCCTGTGTTTTGCCATATACATCTACATGGCACTGTACAGCAGTTCAACATCCATATCACCTGTGTTGCACATGTGATACACATGGGGCAATGGCTAGCCGGATGGTATTTGCAGGGATGGTTATCAACTATTGCATGTCCTGACAAGGTCATGTAGTAGTGTGTATGCCCTGGGCCATGTATGAGCATAGGATGTAAGGTTTTCTAGCTGTATCTGACAGCCATGTTCCCACTGCCAGGTGAATCAGTGCCACATAACTGATCCAGACAGTTAATGATACATCTACTATGCAGTCATCACACCATGTCTGACAGAGATGACATGTGCAGCTTTGCTGGACAGGGTTGCATAGTATGGCAGGAGTATGTAACGTGTATGGCACAGGGATCTGTCCAGCATGTGGCGATCCTTGTACTAGGAAGGTGGCTGTCCATGACGTATGTTTTTCAGATCAGGATATGTACGTGTAGCATGTCCAACATCACAGTGTTGGACTTGTCTTTATGCAGAGTAGGCAGCATGCTGCATAGTGGAGATGAGGATTGTGAAGGCTGGTGTCGCCCATTCAAGCATGGCAAATACCCCTTAAAGGTGATATGTGATCCGATATTGCTCACTTGAGTGATGAGTATGGCTGTACAATGATCTCCATGCTCATGAATGGCACCCTGTCATGACTAGGGTTGCCTCTTATGACTACTTAATACGCCTGGTGACATCACTAGCTCAGGGAGGTAAACTGTATAGCACCATACCTTACACACAGTGTCCATTATGTTGACCGCTGCCTAGGTGGTAGTTCATGGGTACAGGGTTATTAACCTAGCAGTGACAATGCAATATGCAGCTGTCAGATTGTGCACATATGTCACACACCTCACCCACAAAGCCCATTCTGTATGTTGTCCACAACACTGAGTCAGCCATTGCTCCTAGGTCATGGCCATTCACATACTTACATATGCAGATGCCTCCCATTTGTCTGTGTGGTATGGGCTACAATGAGGGGGGAGTACAAAACATTAACCCTGTTTTACTGTAGCTGCCACTGATGTGATATGCACATGTCATTCAGACACCTTTTGTAGTGTTGGTTCTGTCAACAGGCCACTGGCAGAACAGTCCTGTGACATACAAAGGTACATCTAGTATACTGAGTGTAGGTGGAACACAGTATGGGTGATGATGTCCTATGACCTGTCACAGGTATGATATGCAGTGTAAAATCATCTGTACTGTCATCTACATCTGTACTGCTAACAACATATACGTTGATTAAGGTTCATGGACTTTCAGACCATACTCAGCAGGGTAATAGTGCAGTGCCTCCCATTATGAGTGGTGTCTCCACTTTGTGAGTTGTTATAACTGTTGGCAATTGTCTCATGTACACAGTCAATGCTCACCTCCTAACATATGACACTACAACCTGTGGGAGATGCACATATGTAGCCATGCTGGAGGTAATGCTCTCTCCAACTCAGACTGAACCTGACAGTCATGTGGGGATGTTAAACATTTGCACCACACCACACTCATCACATAGTCTCACTAGATCTCCACCACCACAGGCCACTCATAGTAAGACTACAACATTTGTGGAGCCTCTCAATACTACTCTGTGTAGGCAACAGAGGACTCTGAAGCAGAAATGCAGGCAGCCCCCATCACCAAACACAACACCAATTACTTATAGCCCACAAACTCATGTGTGCCCATCAACTACAGCCAATAGGGTGATATAACATACCAAAATCACTAGTCATAGGTGACTCTGCAGGCGGTCACACTGATGTCCCACACAGCAGGCTACACAAGGTGATAGTCACTTTCATATGGCTGTCGGGTAGCAAGATCCGCAACATAACCTATGTACTCAGGTCACTCCTCACAGGTACAATATGACTGTCATTCTCCATGTTAGTGTGAATGCCCTGAGATGTAACTTCCTGGACTACATGTGTGGAGACATGCAATAGCTCTCCGATCTTGTAGCCCAGGCAGGTATTGCCATAGCCCTGAGAAGCATTCTGCATTCGTCCAGACTGATAACGCAGTACAATGACTGAATTATTCACTTCAACAGTTGGCTATGCTTCTGGTGTCATTCCAAGGGTATCCAGTATCTGTCTGCTTTGAATGACATGGTCGACAGAACACGATGCTTTGGCACAGATGACCTGCACCTGTCGGCCCTGGGATTACGGATAACATCTAAGGCTCTTGCTGCTCCTATAGTGCCTGTTTTAGACACGGTTCAAATAACATTCACCACCAGAACAGGAACAGGCAAGCAAAACCTGAGGGTAATGTTACTCAATGCTTGACATCTTCATCTCAAATGCACTCACCCGAGGCACTCCTTATAATGGACCACTTCGATATCTCTGCAGTGACTGGGACCTGCTTCTAGGCTCCTGAGATCACCCCTGCACTAATAGGCTATTACGCAGACCACACCTTTCAGTCATGTAACCAGGACCGGAACACCCATGGCAGACGTGTGTCCATATTTCACAAGGATGTACACACCTCCAGGCTGGTTGCTTAGCACAATGCATCAGAAGTAATCCAAGTGCAACTAACTGTGGCCATAACTGCTATACAAATTGTAGCTTGCTACAGACTACACACCATATCCCACGGTTAACAGCCTCACTTCTTGGTGTACTACTGGAAAGTAGGGCTCTAACAGGAACTACTGATGTGAGACTGACACTACCCCACACTTAACTGGGATACCTACTCATGTACCGACACATTAGGCCAATGCTTTCTGGGATTCATAACCTCCAATCAGCTGGATCAACCTATCGACACCACCACCAGGGCCAACAATATCCTAGACCTGGACATTACCAACATGTGTGACTGGTGTTCCACACCTAGGGTTATCCCCTCATTGGTCAGATCTGAACGTATGCTAATCACCCTTGTTATCCACATCCCGGCACCACACCCTTCATGGAAAACACAGTACAATATTTCTACAAAGCCAACTTCAGGCTTCTTATGACAGCAGTAGTAAACGTCATGACACCCGTGCAGATGGACAATATAGTTACAAACGCTGAATCATATCATTAGCACTTACACGACTGCATGGATCATGCTATCCCAAACAGAGTCATGACGGTACCCACCAGATAACGGACACCATTCTGGGGTCCACTGCCATGGACATAATGTACAACAGAAGGAGAAGACTGTTGCAAAGTAGAGTACAATCCCATGGGTGGGGTAGCTCCCTGGTCAGCCTCAGTAGATATCTGAGATCCCTTATCACATTCTCCAAAGCTAGCTACGTAAACATTACTGTGACTCATACCAAGGACTACCACAAATTGTTATGGAGGTATGTCACTACTCTCGATGGCGATACCCACATCTGCTCTGACATACAGCGGTTAGGCACGAACATTACAGAACTGACTGATATTGGCAACATCCTGGCAGATAGGTTCAGTGCTAACTTTACACCCCTCTCACACCCTAAAGGGTCCACATCTATACAGGAACAATGCAGAGTCCCTGCAGTCACAACTACACAGTTCAAAGCTGCGCTCTCTAAAGCCTGGAACACAGACTCCATGTGACCATCCAACATCCCAGGCTGCAATTTACACAAACCTCAGAATGACATGGCTCCCCACTTGGGCACCAAATTCACTAATAGCCTTGTATCAGGCATTGTGGCCCCTGAATGGTGCACAGCAACAGTTATCACACTCCACAAAGGTGGCACCACAATGGACCAGAGGGACTATTGCCCTATACGCCTGACTAGACTGTTCTGCAAGGCTATGGAGCACATCATCATGGAAGTCATTCACAGAGACATTGGTGGCCTCCAGACCTTTGATACCACCCAGTTTGGATTTGTTAGGGCCAGACCATGACTCTTACACCTGGTGGAGTCCTTTGAGACAGTTACCAAGGTAGTAGATGAGGGTAAGGAGGTCCACACAGCCTATCTTGTCCACTCATTGGCTTTCAACACCATTCCCCATTCTGGTATTGTCAATATACACATCCACCTGCACATCAACCCCTACATCACGAGATGTTATGCAAAGTGGCTCATGGACAGGACCCACACAGTGAGGGTAGCATACCCTAGTTCCTACTGTAATTCAGTTACAATTGGCAAACCCCAGTCCTCGGTCATAGGGCCCCTCTTGTTCGGTATATGCTTCTCTGAGGTACAGGCTAGCACAGAAGGACTTTCCCTGAATAGGTATGCAGACGACTGCAAACTAGGGGCCATGATTAATTCACCAGCTGATACAGACACCCTCCATAAGGGTGTCACTGTGACAGATACCTGGTGTCGATAACATGGCCTCAAGCTGCATGCCACAAGGTGCATAGACATCCTCTTTGGATTACACAAGTCACCCACTGACTATCACACCCTACATACTTAAGACATTATAAGGGATCTTAGAACACAAGTATATAGCACCCACTCCTTTGATAACCATATTGCCAAGGTGGTGTGGATATCCTTCTACGTGGTCACCCTAATCTGTAATGGGTTTGTAGCCGGAACAAAGGTAGCCATTGTACCTTTCTACTCCTGACTTATGAAACACATTCAAGGGTACAACACACCATTTGGGGTGTACCTTACGAAACAACAGCAATGGCTTTGAATACCACAACATTAACACACCAAGAGGATTACTGACCTCCGAAGGATGACATATGCAGCACAACTACAGAAACCCCAACTGTACTCATTTGCATACTGCATACTCAGAGGTGATCTCTGCTGAACATACAAGGCCCATGTCCACAACAATACTGATGAATATGCTCCACATATGCAACATAAACAAAAGCCACTGAGAGCAACATGATCTAGGATATGTACCCAAATGCAACGATGGCTAGGATGTGCTGGAGGGATACATTCCTGAACCGGACACTCACCATGCTTTGGAACATGATTCCTATGTACATTAGGCAGGGACCCTCACTAGCACTCTTCAAGAGACACCTCGATGGGTGGATGGGAGACAGACATGTATGCCAGGGATCACTGCAGTGGCTCTACTGTACACAGGTGCAGGAAACAAATGGCTCTGCTGTTCACAGGCACAGGACACTAACCTAGGGAGGTGCCGCAAGTGAAAACACTGTAGTTGGGCTTACGAATGGACTTGGCCAGATAGCATAGTACCTAACTATGAACCTATGAAGCTATTACATGTCCTTTGTGCATGGATAATTGAGTAGCTCTTCCATTTCAATTAGCTATCATGCTGTTACACTGTCTGGTGACTACAAGCCATATGTCTCCTGTTATTGTGTATTGTACATGCCAATAGACATACCTGCTGTTTGCATAATATAACAATAATGCTATGTAAAATATTTGACATATCTACCTACAATACTGTACATTTCACATTTTTGCAACAATATGCCATAATGCAAAGCATAATTGCACAGCAGGACCAACTTAGACATGTTATTCTCAGTTATACTCCCATACATATGCCTACTGTTGCAGTATATCGACATATACTATCCCCTGTTATGGCACGTACTTGTTGGACAAACCCTGCCACTGACAGCAGCTGGAGTGGAATTGTTGTGTTTAAAGCCCTTATGTAGCATCCCTTGTGGTGCATGAGGTGTTTACCTTGTGGCCCACAGCAGTACACACAATTTCTACAAGCGTTACTATGCTCAACAAGACATCACTACATAATACCTTTTCCCACTGTATGCACTGCATACACTTTCATTAATACAGAACAGGCACTACATGCACTAACATACTGAGTGTTCTACATACCTTCTTAGTGGTCTGAGTGTACAAAAAATATCTGTCTTACTCCTTTCCTGTTTCAACGGTTTTATGGTATGTGCATACGGTTTGAATGTATGGCAAGTCATCCTTTTATACGTAGATACCAGTAACATGTGGCATCCTGCCACCAACTGGTGTTCCAGAGTAGATGATTACATGCACATCAGCTGTGCAGCTACTCCATTAGCCAATTACATGGCAGCAGTGGGGTATAATTGAATACTCCACTTGGGCGTTGTCCTTTTGCACTACCTTCAAGGAAGACGGCCTGGATGTGTTTTTTGGGATGAATTGCAATTGCTATATGGAGAGACACAGATATTTTGACTTCATGTCCCCCATGGATTGTGTGTGATGGCTAGAGGATGTAGTTTTACATGTGAGTGTAGCTGTTATCTCAACCATATGATATGAGACTATTGCAAACAAAACCTGTAATATCGACGCCTGTTCCATTGTACAACAGCAACGATTTCACATAGCGCCATTACAGTGTGCCTCTCACAAAGTATGTTAAGGCTTCTGCAGATGTCATTGAGTGAGTGGATGTTTGTGACATTATTACAGTCTGTATTGCAATTGTTTCGGGTGTGGGGGAGATGTAGGTGGGTGTACATAGCAGATAAAGGTTTGTGGGGACTGCATTTATACATATTCCATATGTCTGTGAGGGCTCCTTCCCTAATTGAAGACCTATCATTTAGTAGACTAATACTATGGTTATTGCAGGCTTATTCATTAAGCCATTGTTAATTGGCTCCTATATAGCATGCAGATGATGTTGATCCTTCAATCCCTCCGGTAATACATCAATATGTACTGAAATGTTGCTACATGAAAGCTGTCTCGTGTATTTCTGTCACAGATATTTGCATTCATTGCAGTTGTGTTGTTGACTGAACCTCTTTGGCTTGGGTTGCCACCTTTTCAAATAGCCATAGTGGGACATTTGCAGGACACACATTGGATTTTAGAGGCCGACACATACCCACGGTCAGTACAAAGGTTAGAACTTAACTTTTTTCCTAAATAAAACCTTATTCTTGTAGCAGTTTAGCTACTTATTATGTTTCTTGTAACATTTAGGTCTTTTAGATACAGAAATAACTATTTTATGCAACTATTACATAAAATATGGGACATAATTATGTCCTACAATCTCAGGACATTTGCCCTTTTTAATATTTTTTGTCAGGACACAACTGCCCAAAGAGGGACTGTCCCTCTCAAAGTGGGACAGGTGGGGTAACCCTATGCCTAAGGCCAGCTATGACCACACCTACTGTAATAATCTACCTCCGAGTTAGCACGAACAGACACATGAAGCATACACACACACACACACACACACACACACACACACACACACACACACACACACACACACACACACACACACACATTACAGTCCCACGGAAACACACACCACACTCAGAACACACACTTACACACATTTAAACACAGTACCTACCTGGACCGCAGCACCAGCAGCAATAACTAAATGTCCCTTAACATCGTGATAATAGTACTCACAGTCCTAGTGTTCTGGGACTGTGGTCTTTCGGTCTTTAAGCCTCGTGATTACGCGTGTTGGTATGTAAAGCATTCGGTAGTTGGCAGTATCCAATTTATTTGTACCTCCATGGTTGTGTACATGTTGTTAACCTATCTATATATTTGCTGATATATGTATATCCATATATATCGACATATATCTCTCTATCACCCTTTCTATCTCTATATTAAATATATATATATATATATATATATATATATATATATATATATATATATATATATATATATATATATATATACAGAGAGAGAGAGAGAGTGATCACACCTTTCGTTGGGTACATGGCGGTGTATACTATTTCCGGAACTCCGCCTTTTTGTGTTTTAACCTGTCACAATACACACCCGCTGTTGGTAAATCTCAAGTAGCTTAGTGGTAGGTGATTGTGTACATGGTTGCGTGTTCTACTCCTGGCAGTGGTCGTTTTACCTCTCGGAGCAGGCACTATTAGTACAAGGGTGAATAATGCAGATTTCACCTGTTCTGGCCATCTTTGACCGTGATCTGCGCGATATTCAGCAAAGCTTAGACCTGTTTTGCGAATATCCGTGTAGTCATGTTTAAACGATGCTTACCATCACTTGCCGGTGCATAAACCCGCTAACATGTGATTAAACGTGCTCTAATGACCTGCATCCAACATCCATTATTCATGCCATCGGAATTATGTAATGGCCCTTGCAGGTCGTGGAACCGGGAACATGCACGACACATTCAGTGGCTTTACCACTTGGGCATCTGGGATATGTACAAGTGTTATGGTGTTTTGTATGTGGACTGTACTATGGCTGTTCCTCCATGCAGCAAACAAATGTGTAACTCAGTTAGTTTACATATGGGTGATACCTATTAATGGTATGTCCAAGTGATGTTTAATGGATGTGCTCCAGCTATGGGAATTCATGTCACAGTGAGCCACACACTGTAATGTGTTACACCTTGCCACAACCATAACTGGAGAATGCTGGGGTGATGGATACCTGTCATGGTTACTCCCCATGCTTTGGAACTACATCCCTGATTACATTATATGGAGTCCCTCATTAACACACCAGGGAATCCTTTCAAAGTGGGTGGGGAACAGTGGTTACACCCAGGGATCCCGCAATTGGCTCTGCTCCACAGAGGGACAGTTAGTTAATCAATGGGGTGGCGACAGCAGACACATTTTGCCTAGGCTGATGAATGGCCTCTGACATTCAGGCATGTACCTACCGATGTACCTAGGAACCTATACATACAGTATCAACACATGATGTTACCTTTGTTTATTGTTCAGGTGTTGACTTACCTTGTTCCAATAGCTGTTGTGTGTGCAATAGTTGAGGGCTGCCTATGTAGGATTCACACAGTACACCACCTATACATAATTTACAGGTGGTCGTGTGTGTGTGTGTGCCATCCATTTTACTGTGTGTGCAGGTGGAGAAGTGTGTCAGTCCATAGGGGCCTACACTGTCAGTGTATGTGCTATACGTTCCCTCTTTGCCAAGGCATGGGCATATTGGGCACGCCTCTGTCTGCCTACTGGGGCTGGCACAGGGTGTTCGTGGTCTGAATCCGTCTGTGCCTGTGATGCCCTTGGCAATTGTGGTAAGCTGTGAGGGCCTTCACCATTATGTCCCTGCTGCAGCTGTTTCCGCAGGATCATATTATGTAGCATGGCACATACAATGAAAATGTGGGCACACGTGCCTGGAGAGTACTGCAAGGCTCCACCAGATATGTTCAAGCAATGGAACCATGATTTCAGCATCCCAAACACACGCTCCATGATGATTCTGGTTTGTGCGTGTGCCTCAATATGGCGTTCTTGCATGGGTGTGTGTGCATTTCTGATGGGAGTCATCATCCATGGCTCCAGTGCATAGCCAGCATCTCCCACAAGGTGGCCATATGGGATTTCCCCCCTGACAAATACCTGATACGGCTGTGAGGAAAGCCAAATGTGGGAGTCATGGTAGCTTCCAGGGCTGTCAGCACACACATCCATGATAATGCCCTGGGCATTGCACATGACCTGGCAGTTGATGGAGTGGTATTCCTTGCAGTTTATGTAGCACCTACCATGCTCACCGGGTGGTGACTTGATATGTATGTGCGTGCAGTCTATTGCACCCAGTACCTCTGGGTAGTCTGCCACATGGTGGAAGAGACACATATTGCTGGCCAACTCCTCCTGAGTTCGGGGGAAGTATATATGCTCATTGGCATGTGGTAACATGGCATCCAGGAACTGGTGGAGTACCCTGGATGCTGATGCCTGTGAGATCCCCATGTGATCACCAGTTGGCCTTTGAAAGGTACCTGTGGCTAGTATTCTCAAGCTTACACATACCTTCGTGTCTACTGGGATAGGTTCCCTTCTGTTGTTTCTGGATCTGAGGCGTGGCTGGCACAGCTCAACAATTTGCTGTATGATGTCCCTGTCCACCCTGTAACACTCTGCTATCTCCAGATCATGTAGCCCATGGTAGGTTACCCTTGGTCTGAACACTCTTCTCCTCCTCCGGGGCCTGAGGTGGTTGTCAGCATCATCCTCCACACCACCTTCAATCTCCAACACATGGTGATGAATCACAGCTATGGCAGCTCCCAACAAGTACATTGTAAAAGTTCCCCATCTGTTTACACCAATGGAGCAGTGTTTGGGAATACACAAGTGTGTGTGAGGTGCCTTCACACTTTATACTATTGTGCTTTGAACACTGATGATGTCATAGGGTGTGTATGTACAATCAGAGCTGCAGGGTATCTTATGTGTTTTACCACAGGTACTGCTATTGTGGTGCCTTTGGTGTTGAATTACATTTAGCTGCCGTGGATCACCTCTTGCCTTCACTTTTCTTAATGATTCCCCTCCCATTGTTGGGCATGCATCCAGCAGCCTGCTTTCTTGTTTTGTACTTTCCCAAACCAGGATTGTGTTGCGAAATGTGTTCTATAGCTGATCTACTGCAGGTTTGCTTTGCTCTGCGGTAACAGTTCTCTTTTCTTTGCAATCCAACACCTTCCCTATCCTATTCTGCAGGTTGCTACTAGCAGCCTTGTTAGCTGCCGTCAATGGCCCACTGTGAGTTAATAGGTGTTAATTACTCATTTGTACTCCAATTACCCTACTGCGGCATTTCCTTATTGTCTTCCGGTAAACTTCCTGTTTTAGCTGTGGTGCGCGGCACGTGCGGCTGCTTACTGGGTTTCGGGCATGTTGTCATCCACGTACACATGCGCTTTCGGGCACCATGTGTGCTCTTAGCTAAGCAAAGCATTACCTACATCCACACCCCTATCCTGCGGCTTTGCTTAGAAACAGGCAACCCGGATTTGCATTGCTCCAATGTGCTTACAGCTACAGTGGCACACCCCACTGCTGATGTCATGTATACCTCCAGACCACTCCTCGGTGTTGCAGTGCTGCACCGTATGGTACATCCTTAGGCCGGCGGGACGTTTGCAATTCAGTATTACTTGCCTCATTTGCATGGCATTGACGACTAATTCATAGTTCCCATGCCGAACACTGTCACAGACCCTTAGCAACCCTTGCAGCTTGGTTGTGGTGTAGCATGCATGCCATTGACTATTATGGTGAAATCATGATTTGTGTTACATTGCAATTTTATGACATCTGTATATATTTTCCTTGCGTTCCCATTTGCGCACACATGCCCTGTGGTTGTACTTTGCGCTAGTGTGGCCATGACATTAAATGTTATTTTTTATGTGTTGTGCATGTTTTTTTATACCATTGGCTGTATATTTAGCCATTGGCATATGTTAACTTTGTAATACGTAAGTTTGGTCCGCTTTCATGGCTCCGATGTTCTGTTTGGAAAAATGTAAACCATTTTTTTTGGTTTACATTTCTGTATGCTTACACTATGCCTGCACCACTTCATGAATCACTATGTACCTTCATTTGCATGCTGCAGTACTGCACATGGGGTGATTAGCATACATGAGCTGAGAGCTGCACAGATCTGGCGTACGCTGGTAGTGCACATGGAATTGGATCGTACCTGAATTGCTCAGTGGCCATATTTGGCATTATACCACCTATGCTACGCCTGCGCCTGGTGCAAGTTTCATGAATCCCGGGGCATATCTAACTGGTTTTAAACACAAACACGCAATATAGCTTTTAATTTTAGAAATAAATAATAAACAAAGACAAAACCAATGAAGGAAGTAAAAGACCAAAATCAGTGACAGCTATTAAATGTCATATTTGTATATTTTAAACATCATTAGAATAAATGCATGCTTTAGCATGTGTTATTTTGGATCTATGTAACTCAAATGGCTATCACTATGTGTAGACTGCAATCCTCAACCATTTGCCAAAACACAAATATTATGGGAAACAAATGAAAAGTAAGAACCTATCTTACCTGAATACATTGGAAAATTTTGGAACAATTGGAAACAGTTATGTGCTGTGCTTTTGCTTTCTAACAGAAAGCTATTTTACACAGACACACACACACACACACACGCACACACACGCACACACGCACACACACACACACACACACACACACACACACACACACACACACACACACACACACACACACACACACACACACACACACCTTTCTAGCCAGCATTACCTTCATGTTCTGTGGTCCATTCTCAAAAACCGGCAGCATTTCCCGAGGAGTTCCATTCCCTCTTCCTCACGGCCCATTCTTGGAAACCACCCTTCCTTCATTCTGTTCCATTCCCTCTTCCTTGCAGCTGCCCAGAAATGCACGCACGCTTGTTATTAGCTTAATTCTGACCGACTAGCAGACTGTTTCACCGAGCTGACATCATCGCTCAAAAATCCGGAAACAAAAATTTCAAATAAAACAGCCAGGAAAGTCAGAAATTAAGGGGTGCCATTTGAGAATCATGACAACCCATGTTTTGGACCGCAAAACTCGGTAAAAAAAGAGTAATTCAGTAAGTTTGGGAGGTATGGTATTTGGTTAGTAACCAAATGCATTTCTGCAGGTTACACTTTTCCTGCACAGATGCCTGCCTGCATCCTGGATCACTAATTCACCTCATTTGCATGGTTGTCACCAGCAAGTGGGGTAATTAGCATAGAGCAGTGGTGTCCATGCAGGAATAGTATAGAAGCAATCGTGCAAGTCCCTGGAGCTCGTTCCTGGATCGCTTGTCGGCCATATTGCATGCAGCAGCTCTTGCACTATTCCTGCACACCGTGCAGAGCTTGCTGAATCCTGGGGACTGTCTTTATTTTTGCTTGACTGAATTATTTATATATCTGAGGACTGAATTTTGTTTTATGATCTGTGCTGAAATTTCTTTTGTTAAACCCTCTCACCTAACTGCTGTTGTGTTCTTAAAGCTGGTGGCTTTTGCAGTTGCTCACCCCTACTGTAAAAATGATCTGAGATACTTCTTCCAGTCCCATCTCATTAGCTCATTCTACCTAATACAGAGATCATTTGGGAAGGCCAAACCCCTCAGTCCGTTAACCTTGTATTATCTTCTCTTTATACTCTCTCCCTTTCTGCTTTATAAAAAGAAATAAAAATAAAACAAACAACAAAAAAGACACTTTATTCAGCTGCTTATATTTTTCTGTATTTGTGTTTCTTCCTACTACTCTGTTACTTTATCTTGCTTCTTCCTGCTACTTGCTTCTTGTTCTCTAAAGTGTTTAACTTTATCTTTTCTGATGCATTTATTATTGCTTGTGTATAGCCTGTCAAAATTGTTAAGTGTTATTCTAAGCTCTTAGTTTTGGTTTAAGCACTTGGGCTTTAGGCCCACCCCTTAGCTCTCCCTGTCCTTTCTCCCTCAGATTCTGAAAAATATGGATGGACAGTTTCCTACAGTTTCTCCTGCCAGTCTGGTTGATATGGGCATCCTGAGACAGTGTAGCAACTGCCTCATGTACATGGAAAGTCATCTACTACTACCACCTAGGAACACAATTTGTGAGAGATGCAGTTACATTAGGAACCTATAGTCCATGCTCTCTCCCCCTCAAGCCAGTATATCTGGCACTGAAAAGGTTATCAACACAATAACTGCACCTCAAACACCACCCACACCTACACTACACACACATAAACATACCCAAACAAAGAAGATCTCCGAGGCAAAGACACAAGTTATTTCCACAGCCCTTCACACCACATATCACACATAGTCCACATACCTGTGTCTCACAGCCACTAAGGCTTCACCATAAACCCAACATATTAGTCATAAGAGACTCCATTGTGAGACACATAGATGTGCCTCTCACCAGGCTGGATAAGGAGAAAGTCACGGTTATTTGTCTGTCAGGTGCCAGAATCCACCATATCACATATGCACTCAGGTCTCTCAACAACAGGTACTGTTATGACTCTGTCATAGTCCATGTTGGTGTAGATGACTTCAGACATACCCCTCTGGATTATATGAAGAGAGACATGATTGAGCTTGCTGATTATGTGTCCCAGGCAGGTATGTCCTAGCCTTAAGCAGCATTCTGCCATCACCTAGAATGATGCCTCAGTACAAACAGAAAATGATTGACTTTAACAATTGGCTTAGTTTCTAGTGTCATTCCAAGGGGATCCAGTACCTGCCAGCCTGCGAAGATATGACTGACAGATCATGATGCTTTGTCAGAGATGGCCTGCATCTGTCTCACCTGGGCTTCAGGCTTCTGACAAAGGCTCTTGCCTCCCCCGTAGTGCCTTTTTTAGGAAAAGTACTGAGGTTGATAAAACCAACAAAAAAAATAAATGAGTAACCACTGCAGCATCCATGTAATATCATCCTCCCTGGTAAGATCCAACCATAAAGCGGTGACTTTTGAAGTCACCATCTCCACCAATCCACCTCTAGCTACGATCAGTCATAAAGACTTCTCCAAAGCTGATTACAGCCTCCTGATGGATGATATAAACAGCTTCACAGCCCCCTCCCCCTCCACAGGAATTGGCACCAGTATCCAAAATTACATACACCAAAGCACTATACTAGCATTTATATAGATGCATGGAATCAGGAATATCCGACAGGACTAAATCATCCTCTGCAACGAAAAGTAAACCTATCTGGTGGACATCTGCAATAAATGAACTCTATAACAAAAGGAAAAGATTTCTGTCTGAGACCAAGAAGGAGCAGGTACTCAATTGGAAGCAATGACTCCTTAGCCTGAACAAGCAAATAAGAGCACTAGTCAAATCCTCCAAAGCAAATTTCAAGTCCAAATTGGCCACATCTACTAGACACAATCATAAGGCCTTCTTCATATATGTCTGCAACCTCAAAAGAAGCACGCAGATCTGTTCAGAACTGGTGGTCAAGGACACCATATTTACAAATGCCATAGATATAGCAAACCTGTAGGCTGCAAGATTCAGGAAAAACTTCACCCCTCTGCCCCCATTAGTAAATCAGGACATTCCCAGTACCTGCCCCTTCTCCTTATGTCTAGGGAATAGGTCATCACTGCTCTCTCAAAGGCAAAAAATACAGCCTCCATGGGACCCGATAACATACCAGGCTGCATCCTAAGTGAACTCAGGCAGGAACTTGCAGCACCATTAGGTGCCCTATTCAACCAAAGCCTGAGTACCGGCTTCATTCCAGCTGAGTCCAGGACAGCCACTGTCATCCCTTTACACAAAGTGGAGTGTCCACCATTCCAGGAAATTATATACCTATCAGCCTAACTAGCCTGATCTGTAAGGCCACGGAATGGATTATCATGGACCTCATTAACAAGGACATTGACAACCTCCAAACACTCGATCCCACACAGTTTGGCTTTTTCAAGGGGAGGTCATGTCTGCTAAATTTAGTCGACTTCTTTGAGACAGTCACAAAAGCTATGAATGAGGGGAAGACGGTGCACACCACCTACCTTGACCTGGCCAAAGCCTTTGACATTATTCCCCACTTAGGCATAATAGATCAACTCTCTCAACTATGCATCGATCCATATATTACCAGATGAGTAGCAAACTGGCTCAGTGATGGAACCCACCTAGTCTAAATAGGGGAAGCCAACTGAAGCAGTAGACCTGTAACAAGCGGCATACCCAAGAGTTCGATCTTGGGGCCTCTGTTATTTGATATATACTTTTCTGAGGTGCAGACTAAAACCAGTGGGCTTTCACTGACTAAGTTTACAGATGACTGTAAGCTGGGTGCTCAATTCCCCTAGTGATGTAGACATCCTCCAAGAGGGTCTCACTCAGACAAATGACTTGTGCCAGAAACATGACCTCAAGCTGAATACAAAAAAATGCATTATCATTCCCTTTGGGGAGAGTGACATCTCCACAAATTATCACATTAATAACAACGTCCTAAGCACACAATCAGTTGTGAGGGATTTGGGCACCCAGGTTGATAGCAACCTGACTTTTGACCACCATGTTGCTTCCATTGTACAGAAAGTCTTCTACATGGCCCAACTCATAAATAAGGGTATCTCATCCAGATACAAGGAGGTCATAACATCCCTGTAGTCTTCCCTTATAAGGCCCATTATTGAGTACAATGCCTTTTTCAGCATGTATCTTGCAAAGCACATGCAGCAGCTGGAGAGACCACAGATGTTTCTCTCCAGGAGAATCCAGGGCCTCAAACATCTACCATACACAGATATGCTAAAAGCCCTATCCCTCTACTCAGTTTCATACAGACTCCTCAGAGGTGACCTCTGTCTGGCATACAAAGCGATCATGGACCCCATCTTGATGGGACTGCTGCATATCCACAAGACAAGCTCTACTCGAGTAACTCATAAACGTGGCCTCAACCTGGTCTGTGACATCAACAGGACTTGTTGGTGGGACAGATTTGTGTCCCAGAGACTCCCCCATCTATGGAATAGACTCCCTCTCCATGTCAAGCTGAGTACCTCTTTACCCCTTTTCAACCACGACCTGGATAACTGGATGGGAAACAGAAAATATGCCCCTGGGATTCCACCCGTGTCCATGCTGGACAGGGGCATCAGGTGCTAACTTGTCTAAACATGGGATAAATTCTTGGCTAGGTGTATAAGGGTCTCAGGGCCAACAGCCTAGTAACCTCCTATGATCCCATGAGTAATCTAAAGAGCAGCTGTATGTTTCAGTGGGTCTACCTGAAAACACTGAACACTGACAATGCCGATGACGAGATAACTGACACCGGAAGATCGAAAATGGAGATGACTGATGATTGAAAATCCCAACGCTGAGAACACCGACATGTTAAGGTAAGTGTGTGATAGTGATGGACGTTAGGGTCAGATTGTGGGAAAGGTAAGTGTGTGATAGTGACAGACTTTAGGGTTAGGGGTGGGTTAAGTGAGTTAGGGTTAGGGCGCGGGTTAGGAGACTGTGCGATAGTGACGGACCTTAGGGTTAGGGCTTGGGTTAAGGTTAGTGCATAGATAGTTGTGTATGTAAGGGTTAGTGTAGGTTTGTAAGGTTTTTGGTGTGCTTGTGTTGTGTGTGTGTTTTACGGAAAAGGTATTTGTTTTGTTTTGTTGATTGTCGGGATTGTGGTTTGTCAGGCATGTGAAGTTTTGTGTTTTTGAACTTTCGGTTTTGTGGTATCAGTTATCTTGTTGTCGGTGTTTTTGCATGTCGGTGTTTTCAGGTAGACCCGTTTCAGTTTTAGTATTTAAAGGAAAAACGTATTAAAATAACTGACTGTTTCATCAAGTAAAAGGTAGGCTAGTGGACTCATTTTATACTTTTTCAGTAGTGAGTTAGATGTTTCTTTATTGAAATGATTCACGCTTCTAACTCAATTGACTTTAATATTTTTGGGAAATTTGGTATATTTTGATATGGCATATACTTGGTGATGGTCACTTATGGTATCGTATTATGACAGATATGGTTATAACAGTGGAGTTTGTTTTTGGAAGCAAATCATGTAGGCTTTCATTGTCTGTTAGCAAATAGGAATAAATTGGTGTAGGCAAACTGTCCCTCCAAAATTAGAAGTACAATACAAAAACAACAAAGGAGGCTGCAGACCATGGCTACTACAAACATATAAAAGTTTAATCCAAAGTGAGCGCTTTCGTAGCTCAAGGCTATTTTATCAGACAAAACTTACATCAAAATGTGCAGTTTATATACCTTCAAGTTAAATAATCAGTTAATTAAATAACTAATTAAAGGCACATAGCCAAATTCATTGACGCTAAATAAACGCAAAATGTAAAACAGCATGAAAAAGCATCTGCCACCTAGTTCCTTCATCTAATAGTATATATAGGCTACTTCTTCTTCTTTCAGCTTTTCCCGGTTAGGGGTCGCCACAGTGGATCACCTGTCTGCTCATGATTGGCAGTGGAGTTTTACGGTGTAGAGTATCCACGCAGTGCCCAACCTTTCACAGAAAGCACACACATATACACTCATGCCTAGGGCCAATCTCGAGTGTCCAATGCACCTATAGCATGTCTTTGGGATGTGGGAGGAAACCGGAGCACCCAGAGGAAACCCAAACGACCACAGGGAGGACATGCAGACTCCGCACAGAAGGCACCCCAGCAGTAGTATATATAGGCTACATAAATAATAAATACATATCAAAAGACATTTCAAAAGATTTCAAAAAACATTAACCTAATATATGGGCCTATATAAAGATGCATATATGCATATTATAAAAACATATATTGTTACTATAAAAAGTTTTCATTCAAAATACATGGAATATATAATAAAATAAATACATGATTTATCTAGCCACTGTTATCTGATGCCTCTAAGCATTAGTACTGGTTTAATACAAATGTTATCACTGATGCCCTTACCAACATTGGCTGGCAGCCTGATGATCCATTCAAGTTCTTTGACTTCTACTTTATTCTTAATACCACCCCCTCTAATACTGAACCTAACCATATCTATCACTAAAAACTTGAAGTGATGCTCATTACCACATATCATGGTATGCTTTGCCAGGGCAATGGTATCTATTTACCTAGAGATGTCATAGAGGTATTCCCTCATGTGATCACGTAGTCTACGTGTCATCATCCCTACATAGAAACAGCCACATAATACACAGATGGCTAGGTATACTAAATTAATAGTATTGCAATGTGCTGTCAGTTTAAATGTATATACCCTCCCTGTATTAGGGTGTGTGAACTTCTCTGTACTGTCAAGAAAGTCACAGAACCTGCACTTCCCACACGGGTGTGTGACAAATACCACTCCATCTTCAGAGTTAGTTTCACACTGATAAGATCCAAGAATATATATATCCTTGATTTTATTTCAAATGCATCTGGCATTGAGGTCAGAGATTTTTTAGACCTTTTTGCTTGTACCACTGTTCAAATTTATCAGCTGTTTTTTGCAAGGTTAGTAAGATAGAGGTGATGTTGTGATGGTTTGCTTTTATAAAGAAGTTTGATAAGGATTTTCATAAGTTTATACTTATTTGAGGTATGAGTGGTTACATGTGTGTTTAATATTTGAAGTTTAAGAAATTAGATGACTATAATTTTGCAGCTATGGTGCTATACTTAATGTTTTTATTAATCTGATTTTTTTGTTGTGTGGTAAAATGCAGAGGAGTGGTAGCATGTTAGTTTTATTTGATGTATTTTGTTTTGTTTGTTAACCAGGGCAGAGCACTCATCTCCATGAATTTTTTTCAGCGTCTTCCTGGAAGCACTGCTTGGATAAGTGACTTGCTCAGAGTAACACTGTTGGGCGAAAACGGCTGAGGGAATCAAACCTTGGATGACAGAAACAACTTGTTAACAGATCTTTAATCCTCTGTATGAACTATGTCTGGTCAATATTGTGAGGAGGCTTGATATGAGAAGTGCTATGACTGTAGGGGTAGTAAACTGAATTTTTTTAGGGTGTGTAGAGAACATTAGGAGCTGTTAATGAAAAATGCTTTATATCAATGAGAAATAATACCTTTTATTTTTAGCAGGGAGTTACTACCAAGATGAGAGAAATTAGATACAATATTGTAATTGTGGATTGCTGAGGGTAATTGCAAGTGGTGGCTGTAAAGGCATTTTTCATTTGAATTACAAGGAAAGGTGGGTAGAGTTATGGTAAGTAAAAAAGCAACTAAATCACTTATGGACAAGAGAGATAGTGGCTGGAGAGCATGGAGAAAAAATAACAACTCAACTTTCCACCAGAACTTATATAAACAGCTTTGCAACCAAACAAAAAAGCAGGTCCTACTAGACAAAAAAAATTTTTTATCAAAAATCTCTGGGCAACCCACATTCCAAACCAAAGAAATTCTGGCACTCAATAAATAAACTATTATCTCCAGGGAGCCACTCTTCTCCAAACCCCTTCCCTAAAAATCTTCTAATGAAACTGCAAGTATAGTTAACAACTTTTTCATCAAAACAACAGAAAAGCTTACTAAACCAGATATTCTTGATATAAAGACTCCACCTCCCACCTCATCTCTTTCATTGTTCTCCCTAGCAACCATAGCAACTTCCTTCATCAGATCACTTCTTAACAAACTCAAACCCTGTTCCCCATCAGCCAACAAACTCCCTCCATTATTTCTCAAACATGCAGCCGAATCTGTAGTATACCCTGCATCAATACCTATCAACAGATCCAGCCAAGAAAATACAGTACCAGATATCTGGAAAAAGTTCTTTTTAATAACCCCTGCACAAGGGGTGAAATTATACAGAACGCTCAAATTACAGGCCTATTGCCATAATATCCCCCTTATCCAAGATACTGGAAATACTAAACCACCTCTTACAGACAAATCTAATTACTCCCACACAGCATGGTTTCTGACCCTTGCACAGTACTACCACTCCCCTCCTATCTTTCATGCATAGCATTGTCTAAACCAGATATAATAATAAACTCGTATCAGCTCTATTCCTTGACCTATCCAAAGCATTTGATACCATTTCCTTCCCATCCTCCTAAACAAACTTTCCAACCTACAACTCTCTACCTCCACTACCTCCTGGTTTCATAGCTACCTCTCAAACAGATATCAGTCCATCAGATGGCAAACATCCTTCTCCCCTTTCCATCTTGTTAAGACCAGGGTTCCCCATGGTTCTGTCCTGGGCCCCCTACTTTTTAATATATTTACAAATATTTATTTATTTGCAGTTGGTTTACCAGGATAGTCCATTGGGCCAAAAAGGACCTGTTTTCAATGGAGTCCTGGTGAGAAAAGCTCCAAAAACAAACAAACTAGGTACATACATACAATAGACTGCTAATAATAATTATACAAATGTAAAAGATACAACATTTGATTTCAAAATTCAGGAAACATTCAAACAATACAATCTAGTGAATGATAATGTGAAGCGTTTGTGCTGTGAAAAGTGATATTATTGTACACATACAGAATAGTTATTTTGTAAGGAACATAAGCTTTGTAAGGTATTGTCAACGAGAAAGGAAGATGAAGATATCATATTGTTATGAGGGGTGGGAGCAAGAGCATTCCCATTGGGATTTGAGATGTATATGAAGAGATTTTTTGAACATGTAATGGTTGGAGGTGGTGCGTATGGATGGTGGGAGTGAGTTCCAGAGACGAGCTAGGTTAAAGGATAGTAAGTTTTTGCCTGGGGGACGAGTTAGTTTATGTACTTCTAGTAGGTTTTGATTGTTTGACCTTAAAGCTCTATTGGGTAGGTGCATCTTAAAGGCAGAAGACAGGGAGGGACAAAGAGAGGGGTTGAGAATGAGCTTGTGGGCTAAAGTTAGCTGGGTATAGTTGAGATGATTAGGTAGTTCAAGCCAATTTAGTTTTTGGAGAGAGGAACAGTGGTGGGTGGAGGACCTGTGGCTGTTAGCGAACTTAGCGATTTTGTTGTAGCAAGAGGAAAGTTGTTTTTTTAGAGAGGACTGAAGATTAGTCAGCAGTGGTGCTCCGTAGAGAAGGGAGGGGATAAGAAAGGAAGAAGAGAGAGGGATTTTAGAGGAGCTTGTAAGGTACTGATTCTGACGGTAGAGCATGCCTAGTTTTTGATGGTTTTTTTTAATATTTAGTTGTAGATGGGAGTTGAAATTAAGCTGGTTGTCAATTTGGACACCAAGTAACTTGGTTTCAGACACCAGTTCCAGGGATGAGTTATTTTGACTAGTAATCGAGAATGTGTTTATATCGAAAGGAGTAGTTTTAGAAGGGGTAAATACCATTTGTTTAGTTTTGGAGGCATTGAGTGCTAGGTGGTTTATTTTCATCCAATGTTCAGTGATTGAAAAAGCTTCTTGAGTAAGCTTTTGGAGCATAGAGGAAGATGTAGCAGAGCAGATGATGGTAGAATCATCTGCATATTGGATGATGTTTGAGAATGGAATGGATTTGTGGAAATCATTTATAAATATATTGAAAAGAAGGGGACCAAGAATGGAGCCTTGGGGAACTCCAGTGGGGGTACTAAGAAAAGAGGAAGTGGCCTTTTTCCATTTTACAGCTTGGTATCTATTTGTTAAATAGCTGGAGAACCAGTTCACGGAGGAGGGAGAGAGGTTAAGTTTTGAAAGTTTAGTTAAGAGCAGGCTGTGTGAGATAGTGTCGAAGGCCTTGAAGAGGTCAAGTAGTAGGGTAGAGACAATTTGGCCAGAGTCACGTGCTTTATTAACAGTCTCAAGATAGGAGAGGAGGGCTGTCATGGTGCTATGATTTGGCCTAAAACCATATTGTGTAGGGGTTAGAAGGTTATTATCTAAGAGATGTGGTAAGATTTGAAGTTGGACACACTTTTCTAGAAGTTTAGAAATGGGGGACAGGATAGCAATGGGTCGGAAGTTGTTGACGTTATAGTTATTGCCACCTTTATGCAGAGGAATGATAAAGGCTTGTTTCCAGAGTTGGGGCACTGTACATTCGTGGATGGAGCGGTTGATTAGAATGCTTATGGGGTAGGCAATTGCTTCAGCAGCTATACTTAGGAAGTGAGAGGGAATATTATCAGGTGCGTTAGTACATGGCTTCAATTTCTGAAGGAGTTTCTTTATAGTAGAAGTGGGTATAGGTTGTAATGAGAATAGAGCTGAGTGGGGAGAGAGAGAATTAGAGGATGGTAAGGATGATGTGGAAGTTGAAGTAGGAGAAGAGGTGGAGGATAGACAGTGAGTAGATGGAAATGAGGAAGGAGTGGAAGTGAAGGGTGGATTGTTAGCAGGAGAGGGTGGGGGGGTATTTGATAGTGAGGTGGAGCTAGGAAATGAGGAAGTTAGTTTGCTAATAGATTCAATGAAAAAGGAGTTGAATTGAGTAGATAAGTCTAAATCTGGAGCATTTGGGTCTGGGGTAGGGGTGTGTGGTTTGCTGGGGTTAAGGAGGGTAGAGATTCCTTTCCAGAATTTTTGAGGATTTGTTTTATTATTGTTTTGGAGTGTAAAGAAGTATTTTTGTCTATTAGAGATAATAAGCTTTTTTACTTTATTTCGAAGGGTTTTGTACTCAATGTACTCAATTGAGCTCAAGAGTTACCCCACCTAATTCAATACTATCAGCTTACAATTGCCCATAAAGCCCTTTACCAACCAGAAAATATACCTATGCTCTCTACACTTATAAAACCCTATAACAACCTAAAAAACCTTCGCTCTTCCAATAAACTACTGATTCAAACTCTTCGATCAAAAAACACAGCAGGTGACTCTTTATTTTCAAACTCAGTTGGCAAAATTTGGAATCAACTTCCACCAGATCTAACAGCCCAAACTTCCCTAACACTATTTAAAACTAAACTGAAACACTTTCTAACCAACCACTGGCTATGCTCCTGCAATAACCCCAGCTAATCTTAACCCCCTTCCATCACCAGTATCCTTTCATCTTCCTCATCTCCATTTTCTTTTTTATCTACTCACTCCTACTTAGAAATTACTCTCTTTTCTTTGAACTATACTTGTCTCTAAACTCTTTAGCTAACTTATTTTACTTCTCTGTCTCTCACTATGCTGATCAGTACTCCAGTAATATCTGTATCTCCCTCTCACCTTTTTCTCTACATCCTCTTATTGTGGTTGAAATGCCTTGTGTATTTGTACAGTAAATGCCTTATATATTTTGTAATTACTTTGGTTATCATGTAGTAGATAGCGGAGCTTTTCTGTATTTATACAGTAAATGCCTTATGTATTTTGTATTTACTTTTGTTATCATGTAGTAGATAGCGGAGCTTTTCTCCTCGGGCCTCCACTGAAAATGGACATGTATCCAGTTGGACTAGCCCGGTTAACAAATGTAAAATAAAATAAAAATAAAAAATAAATGTGGTGTTCAGGGGTCTTGTTTTTCTGATAGAGTCCCCAGGCTTTATCTCTAAGGCGCATAGTTGATAGTGTGTTTTTGGTAAGCCAGGGAGCAGAATTAGTTTTAATTCTCTTTGTCCTCAAGGGGGCTTGGGAGTCTAGTATTTCTAAGAATGTTGAGTTGAAGTGAGTGACTGCATCTTCTAAGGATAGTGTCCTTAGATTGTTCCAGTTTATTGTTTTTAGGGAATTTAAAAAGGTTGATGGGTTAAAGTTTTTGTGGTTGCGGGTAGTAATATAATTGTGGGTGCGGTGTGAGATACAGGGGAGTCGGTGAGTGAAGATGGGCATATGATCGCTTAGAGGGTCGGGAAGAGTACCACTGTCTGAAAAATAGTGGGGATGTGACACTAGAATCCAATCTAGAATACTGCCACATGAGAGCTGTTTTGACGGATGTGTTACAGTGTTGATTAGCTGGGAAAAGTTATATAGGTTGATGTTAAGGGGGTTTGTTGGAGATTGAATGGAGGCCCAGTTAATATTTACATCTCCTAAGATTATGGTTTCATTGCTGATGTTGTTGGTGAGCCAGGAGAGGATATCTTCAAGGGTGGAAATATTTTCCCCTGGGGGGATGTAGAGGGATGCTAGACATATGTGTTTATGCTTATTGACTTGAAGGAGAGTGAGGAGTAATTCAGCGTTGTTAAAGTGTGGAATAGGTTTGTTGTAGGGAGTAACTAGCAAGGAGGATGAATATAGGAGAGCTACACCACCGCCTCTTTTGTGGGACCTGTCTTTTCTAATGATAGAATAGTTAGGTGGAATTATTTCAGAGTCTTTTATAAAGGGTTTTAGCCATGTTTCTGAGATAGATAGGATGTCAGGTTTGTTATGCATGAGCCAGGCATGGAGGGTTGCGACTTTGTTGACTATACTTTGGGAGTTTAAAGAAGTAAGTAATATAGGCTTGTGTGTAGAGGTGGAGGTGGAGGGGCCTGGGTTGGGATGGATATCACCTGATAAAAGACTGGTAATAAGATGAAAGATTGGGTTAGAGAGGTAATTAAGCAGTTTAGTGAAAGGATTGGGTTCTATTATGATGGTGAAGGGGTTTCTGGTTGCTATGGCGATGGAGTTTTTCTGAGAGGTGAACAATTTGTATGAGAAGGATAGGAGGTGTTTTATAGGGTAAAGATGGGGAGAAATAGATGAGTGTGAATGTGGGAGAGGGGAATTAAGATGGTTAGTTATGTGATAGAATTGTGAATGGTAGGAGGCACAGGGTTGGGTGAGGTAGTGAAGATATGAAAGTTTAACTAACCTAACTAGTTTAAAAGTTAAACTAACTAGTTTAAAAGTTTAAATAACCTCCATGTCTCCTGCCCCCACTCTACCTTAATACACTACACAGACAATTCCACAATTATTAACACCTCTGACAATATACAAAATCTCCACACTGTCACTCAACAATCTCTGTACCTCGTAGAACAATGGCTAACTGAAAACAACCTGCTTCTCAACCCCCAAAAGACCAAGCTTCTCCTTTTCCTTCCAAAAAACCTCAGTCCAGCTAAAGACAACTTCACCATCTCATCCTTAGATAATACAATTATCACCATCGACTCAAACACCAAATTGCTTGATGTTACTATAGACAACAAATTAAAATTCGACCTACGTGTCTTAAACTCTAAAAGTGCCAATCAAAAACTAGATCTTCTATATCACAATAACAAATATATACCTAACAAATCTAGACCTATACTGGCTCAAACATTTATTATACCATCCCTGCTATATGTATAATAGCTACAAATCACATAATTGTATATCCCTGAAAAACTTAAAATGGCCTGAGCTTCCCTACATGTTTCAAATATCGCAACTACCAATTGCACACAGCATCCTAGCCCCAATACCTGCCCTGCCCTTACATCCATAATTACACCCTACATACCTACTCATGACCTCAGAAGCACACAACAAAACCTTCTGCAGGTGACCAAGTCAAACAAAAATATTGGAAAAATACTTTACAGTCATTCAATTTCATACTCATGGAACAAACTTCCATTGTTCGTTCGCTCCACTACCAAGAGTGGCAAATTCAAAAAGCAAGTAAAAATTAATTTCCAACATGCATGGATATGTACTTGTCAGGAAATTACCTAATGAATTTTTCTTCTCTCAATTAACATATCTGCCTGGTATCCTCCTAAACTATCTACCTATATTACTCTCTCTGCAGTTAGTACTTATGCTATTAAATACATCTTTGTTGTACTATGTCATGATGTTACTCTGATTTTTTTTTTATTTTATACATTGCTACATTCCTTGTAAATAACTTAATGCTAACCAAATTTCTCAAACATATTACTACTGCATTCTCAAAATACTGTACTTTTGCCTTGTATTCGTAATTGTATATTTTTTTCTCTGTTTTTGTACAGTTAAGTATCTTACAACTTGAATTGTTAGTTTTTTCTTATTTTTTAATTCATTTCCTGGAGCTTTTCTCCTTGGGTCTCCATTGAAAAAGGGCTCTCAGGGCCCAGTCGGACTAACACGATTAACAAATGTAAAAATAAATAAATAAAATAAAATCAGTATAAAAGTGGGAGTAGCTGGGGATGAGTAGGAGAGGAGTGAAGTGGACAGCAAAGCAGTGGGAGTGGAATTCCATCAGTGCATGTACACCACAATGGCAGGGGCATAGTGAAAGGAAAACAAGATGGCTACGTAGGAGTGAGATAAGTAGCTGTGCATTAAGCAAACAAATAGTGTCCCAAGTATGGTTTCTTTGTCACTATAATAAAAATAAGGAGAAATGAGCCAGCGACTACTCTGTAATCAGTGAACTAGACACATAACCCAGGAGGACGAGTCAGCAAAGAGGCAAATAGCTGTACCACATAAGCATCACCAGTCAAATGTGATTTAGCGAGTTCACTTAGTAAAGGGGGCCACAGCAAAAAAACAGGGTCTCATCAGTAGCCAGGGGAAAGCCAACATCTATGCAATGACAGATCTACTGAATGAGATCATGGGACAGCAGGACAAGCAAGTATCCTGTTCTACAGTAATGCAGTGATCATTATGTGGACTCTTAAAGCAAAAGGAATTTTAATATAGAAAAAAAATTACAGAAAGACCTGTCTTCCTAACAGATATAAATAGTCATTATGGGGACAATCTAACAAATACAAGTACAGGGGAGAAATGCACTGCTTAAGAAACATGGATAGTTTACCTTTTACAAACTTTATCAGTAAAGGCTCACCTCACTGTTGCAGTCATCACCAATAGTGTATGTAGGCTGTTCAGAGTCACAGTCCATGTATAATGCAAATACTAGAAAGAATTGCACTGCTGAGATAACTGGTCAGCTTGTTTTTTACAATCTTTTTTAACTGAGAGTAACCTCAAAATTGCAATGACTGTCAGGAATGTGAACAATTTCTCAGAGGTACAATCCATGCTTAATGCAAACACTGGGGAAAAGTGCACTGCTAAGACACCTGGACAGCTTGTCTTTTGCTGTCTTTTAAGCTGAGAGTCACTTCTCTATTGGAGTGTGAACAGGTTGCTCAAAGGTACAATCTTTGCTTAATGCAAATACTAGGAGGAAACTGCACTGCTAAGACACCTGCACAGATTTCCCTTTGTGCAAGCAGTAATGCTTGACAAGGTGTCTGTTATTGGGGAATAACACTCACCAAGGCGAGTTGTGAGGGACTTTACACCCTTGGAAGGGTATTTCCCCCAGCAATGCACACTCTGGGTGGCATTATTGTCCTTAGAGATAGTTTTGTATTCGTATTTTTATTACTATATACTTTTTATGCTTCCTCTGTCTACTATTTCAAACATGAGTTATATAAGTATTTAGTGTGTGTATACACATGCACAAATTCAGAAGCATAGACTGAAAAGATAACACATGTATATGCAGACACACACAAAAATTCAGAAGCACAGAATAAGAAGCAGACACACAGATACTTAGAAACACACACACACACACACACACACACACACACACACACACACACACGCACGCACGCACGCACGCACACACACACACACACACACACACACACACACACACACACACACACACACACACACACAGAAGCACAGATTAAGAAGGTCACACACATATACAGACAAACAAAAACAAAACTGGAAAGCAGAACCAAGCTGGATAAAAACGGCACGGACTGTTTTATTCAAGGTAAGCGCTTTCAGCTAAACAAATGCCCAGCCTTCGTCAGACAAAAGTCACTCCACACAGCTCTATTTTTATATAAAAAAGGAGTTCACATTCATTAATCATTAATAAACCAATCACTGTCATGAATCAATTTAAAATGGTTACACCTATAATCATCATATTATAGGAACTTCCTTTCTTAATCTTTTTAGTCAGTGTAAAACAAATGTTTACTCAAGAAGCACCTATTCATACAAAAAAACAAATATAAAATGTATATAATACAACAAAGTTACAAGCTACATTAACAAACCACACAGTAGCATAAAAAACTGAATGCTTAAGGATAGTAAAATAATTAAATATATTATTCAAAGAGAAGCTGCCTCACATTAAAGTTACTATAAAATGCTATACAAATTGCCAAATAGCAATTACCTAAGAAGAGCTTTAAGTTTAAGCACACACTTTATGGATGCAAATTCATTTAATCCTGGGGGAAGATGAGCACATGTTCTAATTTGCCAAAATAACTCTTGCTCTTCCAGATACAACTGCCAGGGTCCTCCTCTTATATCATTTCTAACCTGGTACAACACACAAAATGCAAAACAATGATCAGGGAAATCTAAAATGTGCCTAGCAAGGGCATTTGTGAGGTCCTTCCTACCTATGGCATACAGGCGTTAATAAATTATTTTCTTTATTTTTCTCTCTGTTTTGCCTATATAGAAGGAAGGACATTTCTCACATAAAGCTACATATATTACTCCCTGTGTATCACAGTTATAATTACCCTTGATAAAATTATTTTTCCTGTTAATGTACACTTTCTTATCATTGTGAATAAATTTACACTGTGGGCACATAAAACATTTTCGCATACCCTTTATTTTATCTTTTGGTTTATCTACGACCATTTCAAAAAGGTTTTTGAGGTTAATACCCCTTCGATATGTGTATTTTGGATATGTACCCAAAACCTTAACTAGAGCTCTATCTTCTAGTATGATGCTCCAATTCTTAGCCACTACTTCCCTTATAAATTTAAAGTCCACACCATATGTGAACAAAAAATTAATTCTGGGGTGAACAGGGGAATCCATATTCATGATGTCATTATTAGTTCTACCCATCAAACCTCCACCCATAAAGGCATAAAATGTCCAGTGGTCCTTTTGCCCTGAACTTCCTGTAACGTCCCCACAATAAGACTGTCAGGATAACCTCTACTCAGAAACATTTTACTGATATTGTCACATTCCTCAATGAAATCAGTATCATCTGAGATCATTCTGGCAGCCCTGACAAATTGCCCCTTCACTACACTCCTTTTTTGATGGAAGCGGTGACAACTAGAAAAATGGAGGTAACTATTTGAATGGGCTGGCTTTCTGTAAATTGAAGACTTAAATTTATTACTAGTTTTGTCCTTACAGATTTTAACATCCAAAAAGTTCATTTCATCAGCTCCTATGGAATACGTAAATTCTAGAAAGTCAGTCATTCCAGAAATATTGTCAATAAACTCAGGGATAAGATTTTGCGGGCCCTTCCAGATAAAGCACATGTCATCTTTGTATTTAGTATACCAAGTGACATGTTGTTGGTACAGTTCACTATTGAACAGCCAGTTACGTTCCCAAAACGCCATAACGCTATTAGCAAAACAACACCCACAGGGTGACCCCATGGCAATTCCTGTATTTTGGAGAAAAAAATGGTCTTTAAAAACCAGAAAGTTGTTTGATAACACTACATCTAGTAGAGTTTCCACTAGGTACATCTGTATATTGGTGGCTTTTTTAGCTAACATGAAATTTCTTGTCCAGTCAATACCTAATTGGTGAGGTATAACTGTATAAAGATCTTTAACATCTACCACCAGAAAGATCACATCCAAATGGTATTCAATTTTATTAAAATTCTCCAAAAAATCCCAGGAATCTTTACAAATCTGAGGTTCACCCTGGATGTATGGTTTAAGGATACCATCAATATACTTGGCACAAGCATAAGTAATAGAACCCCATCCGTCCACTATGGGCCTTAAAGGGGGATCAATTAGATTTTTGTGAATTTTGGGTGTGCCAAAAATGGTAGGAACCTTTGGTGCTGGCATGGACAAATAGTGAAAGGTGTTACAATCAATACTACCCTCTAGAAAGAGATCATCCAACACTCCCCTGAACTTCATTAAGACTGGATCTCAAATATGTATCAGATTGTAAACAGATAAACATTTTGTTTTCATACACACATATATCTATATATATATATATATATATATATATATATATATATATATATATATATATATATATATATATATTATGCTACTGTGTGGTTTGTTAATGTAGCTTGTAACTTTGTTGTATTATATGCATTTTATATTTGTTTTTTTGTATGAATAGGTGCTTCTTGAGTAAACATTTGTTTTACACTGACTAAAAAGATTAAGAAAGGAAGTTCCTATAATATGATGATTATAGGTGTAACCATTTTAAATTGATTCATGACAGTGATTGGTTTATTAATGATTAATGAATGTGAACTACTTTTTTATATAAAAATAGAGCTGTGTGGAGTGACTTTTGTCTGATGAAGGCTGGGCATTTGCTTAGCTGAAAGCACTTACCTTGAATAAAACAGTCCGTGCTGTTTTATCCAGCTTGGTTCTGCTTTCCAGTTTTGTTTTTTTTTTTAAACAGTTTGAGTGTATATTAGTTTATATACAGACAAACACACAGAGAAGTTACAGACATTTTGTTGAATGAACACACCTCATTATTGTTTAAGGGATCCGTGCTGATAGACTGCCTTTTGCAGTTGGAAGATGTTAAGATGTGCTGTCTCTGTCTTTCTTTTTTTTTCTCTCTGTTGTCTATGCTGTCCATCTCTCACACATGATCATATGTACATGTATACACACAAAGACAAACACACAAACACACATACACACACACATGCGCTTCTTCCTTTTTTTCTTCCTTTATTTGCATTTTTAATTCTATGCTCACTAATCAGTGAAGCCATTTAGTGAACATAATTGGTGGCCATTTGCTTTTCTGCTGTCCAACTTCATGGCAGTTTAATATGCTGCTGTGAATTGATGCACTTGTTTTTTTTCACTGGGCTTTACCTGTACATTAACACTCTCCAATCATAGTGAAATGCTCACGCTGCCCATTCCCTAAAATGTTTTTGGTACTTACGTATTATCGCAACCACATTCCTAACCCGGTATAATTCCTGCGGTGAGCACAAAACAAGTTTATGTTAAAGGCAGAAGGGTTGTGTTTGGTCATTATTACTCTTGTATCACCTTGCTTCTGAAACAATAAAAGGAATACAGGCAAAAATCTTCTTCCTTGTTAGCGTTCTTTAGCAGCGTGACATTGAGAAAAAGTATATGGCTGCTTTTACAGATGTGTCATTAGTGGTGCGGCATTTGGAGCTGTACTTAATTATGAGAAGGTAAAGAACAGGTGTTGCTGGCTTACTTTGTTGAACAAGTTGCACTCATTTCCCTCAATACCACCCTGTTTCTCCCTTTTTTCTTTTTTTGTGACTGCTGGCTCGCTTCTGTGACTACTGAAGAGGAAGTAAAGGTATCCCAATGCTTATTCACGGCAGCTAGCTTGACACTCATCCTAACAGGTACAGAACCAGGTTCAAATAATTTTATGACTTGTTTTGCATTACTACAACCCCACCATTTTACTGAACAAGGGAAAAAAATAAAAGCTAATCTAACTATTTCGCATTTTTTTTTTTACCATGACTGTGCAACTAAACAGTAACCCATTTTTCAGCAAAGACTCATGGAGAAAAGCCCCACAATGAGCTCAATGTTACAGAGTCGGTGATTCAGTTTTTTTTATTTTTTTTCTGTCTAAGTTTTACTGTTATCCAGTGAGGTTGTAATTCATGGCTATTTTGAGTTCTTCACAGAAGGGAGGTTTATTTTCTGATTACAAAATGAATTAAGTGAGTTGTTCGGGAATGTGGTTGCGATAATACATAAGTACCATTTTTTTTAGTTGAGGGTTACCTCACTTGCAGCAACTGCCAATAATATGAGCAAGGTCTTTAGGGGTACTGTCATTGCTTAATGCAAATAATGATTATATATGTGGTCATGGGCCACTAAACTAAAATAAATGATTACAGACTTGTTACATCCAGATAAACATGTAGTTTTAGGGATAGGAAATATATACTATCAATATGTGTAAATGATCTTTTATTATTTTTTGTGGACTCTCTTAGGTACCATGTCTAAGGTGTGGGTGATATCCCAGGTTTATGCAGTAATATCAGGTTATAGGGTAAATCACTAGCTCTTCTATAAATCTCAGTCATACCCTTTGTTCAGGAATGAATATTTCTTCCTGTAGTAAGAGCCATGTTTTGAATACTTTGCAGTATGTGGGACAGGTAAATGTAGGAATGTAGTTTTGAAAGTTATATGACTGGGCCACTGCAAAAATACAGGAACTAGTGTTTCATTGGTCAGAAATGGCACTACTGTCTGAGAAAAAGTTAATACTGGTTAATACAAATGATTTCCCAAAAGATGGAAGCATTGTATATAACAGCTATACTCCTCCGCTCCATAAGCATTTCAGTGGGAAAATGTTACAGCAGTTTCTATGAACCCCTGTGACAGAAACTATGGGAGATAGCCTGCATTCACCCCTACTAACAGTGAAGGAAGGGCTAGGGCTCTTGCATCTTTACTTTCACATTTTTGACCAAATGCTGGTTCTGAAACATTACACGGATAAAGGATATTTAGCTATGTGAAAGTCTTTGGAATGGGATTATTTGGAATAGTGTGGAGTGCAACAGACTTTTGGTTTTGGGATTTGGACACACTCTACTGGCAATGCATCCTTATTCACAGGTGAATTTTCATGCTCATCAATCAAATGCTATGAGCACTGCAGTACCTGATGCCACATGTCTCAGACCTATATGTATATATATATATATATATATATATATATATATATATATATATATATATATATATGGGGCTACTTTGAATTATTGAAAACCAACTTACCCAAAAATCAAAAGGACGAGATAACTTTGCCAATCACCACAGTTTTAATCTTGGAAATGAACCACTTGGCCACCAACACATAAAAAAACAAACTGAAGCAAATCAAACCCACCCAAGTGGGGGGGGGCTTTACCACCCCCACACCCCTCCATGTGGGGAGCTGCGACCCCCACCCACCTAACTAAACATACTAACTCAGAGGTTGAACTGTAATGGGGAAAAGGGCAAAGTTCACCATGGTGGCCAAGTTATTCATTTCCTGGAGTAAAATTGCAGTACTCCGTGTGTTCATGAAACTAAGTTTTCAGCAAAGTCGTCTTGTTGTTATGGAGTTCAGTAAAGTGGGTTTTTGATAATTACAGGGTAGACCCATAAATATATATATATATATATATATATATATATATATATATATATATGTATACGCGCGCACACACACACACATACACACACACACACACACACACACACACACACACACACACACACACACACACACACACACACACACACACACACACTTTTACTATCACAATCTTGCAACAAAAAAACATAATATCAAATGGCCAAAATGCTGAGGACCACAATGTCTATAAATCTTGAATATTGCATCTCCCTTCCTGTGACCCCAGGAGTGACAGTTAACATGGGCACTGCAGGGATGCAAGTCCAGGAATTCAATATAGTGGTCTTCAGTGCTTTGGTCTTTATATTATGGTATTAGGATTATGGTAAACCATACATATTGCTATCCTTTAGTTTATGATTATGTTTGTATGGATGAGCTAGGGCATCAGGTTCACCTAGGGAACAATTAAGGTAAATAATTTTTGAGAGCTTAGCTTGGTCAGGGTTGCCTGCCCTCAAATGTTAACAGTTCATAACACATGTGGCAGGGTCATTGGGAGTTGCAAGCAGTTTATGCACCTTTTTCCTTAGAGAAATTTTATACTGCAATTTAATTTTGTTTGATGGTGGAGGTGCCGTAACATGTGTCACCAGTGAAAAGTATGCTGTCAAATCCCCATGTTGACGTGGGAGAACATAACCAAAATAACAAGTTGTAGGTGTAATGGAGGGATTACAGTTCTTAATCTAAATTGCTCCATCTTATCTACTTTATATTGAGGTCTGCGTACACCTCGTTTTATAAAGGTCCACATTTAGATAGTGCCTGGCATAATTACAATCCTCAGTGCAGCAAGAATGTAAGTGTAAATAAGGTAAATATATGGATCTAGGACTGTTGAATGAAACTTCAACATCCTGAATCTACAATAACCGAACACACTTGGATGAAAGCGCTTTCGTTAAAGTGTGTTACAAAAAAAAAAATACATCTACTTTTATGCAGTGGGGCAAGCCCCCTTGCACACTCCATGTGGGGGGCTGTGCTCCCCCCACCCCCCATTTTAATATTCTCACTCCGAGTTCACACTACAATGGGGAAAAGGGAATTTTCCCTTATCTGCACCGTAGTGCGACCTGCAGAATGAGCATACTTATCCAAAAATGCTGCTTTGGTGAACAGCACTTTCGGTTAAGTATGTTTGTTGATTTCTGCTTCGGCAGAAAGTGCCATTGGGGATCAATACGAATCCCAAATATATACAGTAAGCTGTCAATTAATCAGAACTCAAGCAACCAGAACTGTCAAGCAACCAGATTAAAAAAAAAATTGAAGAATTACAGTACAGTTTTCATGTGTTGCACTTTTCCTCCCTGCAGAAACATACCTTACATTTTTAGAGTTTTAGAGTTTTAAAAAGGAAGATAGGAATAAATTCCCTCTCTCCCCAACCTAAGAACAAGTCAAACCAAACAAATAGTATAGGTTACAGTATTAGTCAGGGCTATTTTTAATAGTAACTCTCAAGCAACCAGAAACTACAGTTATCCGGCATCTACCAATCTCCATGGAGGCCAGTTAACTGAGAGTTTACTGTACTAATTACAGGACTGCTGTGTCTTACAGTATTCCCTCTGTCTTGAGGTACAGTGATCTCAGAATTAATATATATAAGTTGCAAGGGTAGAAGGAAACTTTCTCATAAGTTGCAAGGTTATAATATTAAGAGATGCTCGGTGAATTTCCTCTCCAAAATGCTTTAAAAGTGTAACATTAAGTTTTGAAATATACTTTTTGACTTGAAATGAGCTTTAGTGTTTTTGAAGTCTTTTGCTTTGCACTAATAAGGCACATACTTTTGATATGGAGCCATTTTACAAAGACAGATTAAATAAAGGGACAGTTTTTCTAGGTGCTGTATGCTTAAGCTCTTAAGTGCATATTTTTTGCACTGTGTCTAGCACTGTAAAAGTTTGGGCGATTAATTTGGAAGGCTCCTAGGCTAGTCTAGGGAAATGGGCTGGAATTCAAAACATCCATGGATCTTTCTTAATATCCCAAGACAAATTCTGAAGAGGTATTTACTGTGGCTGGTGATGAGAGGAGCAAGAAAATGTGTTGTTTCAGTCTGGAGACCTCTTACATCCTATTTTTTCATAGGCATCAGAACTGTATATAGCAGATGAAGCTATTGTCTTGTTTTCTTGTTTTTCTGTTGCTATTTGCCCTCTAAACCCTCCCAGCCAATTGGCCCATTTGCTTCCTATCACTAGGGTGACAGTCAACTGGGAAAGGCCATCATTCAGACAAACATCAGGGGTGTCTTGAAGCTTTTCTCCTTGGCCCTATAGCATGTAACTGGCAAGGTGTCAGGGTGGGGTGAGCAGTGGACTGACAGCAGAGGATTTCATCTCACTTCTGCAAGGGCCACTCCCTCCAAGTAGCCACGCACCTCTCCTCAAGCACAAGCAGTGAATCCCCCCAGGGTCCACCAGAGATATAACACTGAGCAATGTACCTGAAGTACATGCAACCCACCTCCCACCAAAAAAAGCAGAGGTGAATGATTACTCTCTTTTACTCCTTCCTACTCCCTGCCTGGATCCTGTAGTGCTGGAACCACTAATAAAATCCTGGTTGCCTGGATCACAAGCTGGACTAAATTCCTCTGTACCATAGAGGTAAGCTGACACAGCCATTTTATATAGCTGAAGCCTCCTAATGTGTGTTGGGTCAGAAGTACAAGTAGGCAATTATTAACAACATATGGATGGAGGAGATTATTGCGAGATGAATATACAAGATGAATAACCACATCATGGAGCAGATTAAGGCTTTTTCACTGCCTTTTGAACATAGGGAAGGTAAAGTAGCACAGAAACCAATGTATTTGTTATACTTGAGTCAAGTCTGAGAATTATGCACAACAATTGCATGTGGTTGTGGTTCAAAATGCTAATGTGATGGATCTTGGAGACAGGTACTGTGAATGGATTAACTGATCGGTCCACTGTCTCAGCAAACAACTAAACAAAAGTAAATAAATAAAATGAATACATAAGTGGTTTCTTGGTATTTTCATGTCTGTCATGTGCTGTTAATAAAATGCCAATAAAGTTATGTTAAGAAAGTTATAATGTCAGAAGACCCATCAGTAACATGCTAATTTGTTCATTTTAATCATGTTTAATTATGTTACAAGAAAATAAAAGACTGTATCAGCCAAAAGTGTCATAAGTGTCATTAGGATATTCTGAATCATACTAATTATTGTCTAGCACTTGATCTTGTTAGTGAATTATTTCTGAAAAAATAGCCTAGCTGAGATGGGCCTCTACCTGACTATTGATGCATTTATTTGGCAGTCACAGAATTCCCCTGCAATTTATTATTGTCAAGTTCTGCAGTAGCCATAGCTGCTGAGTGTGAAATAGAGAAGAATTATCAGCTGGTGTTAAAAAGTAATACAAACAATTAAGAAAATATAAATATAAACATTACCCTGCAAGTGTAGGTTATGATAATGCCATGCAATGTGGAATTCTGTCATGCAGAGGATTGTAGCATTTCATTTACTATGCTGTAGGACTTTGCATCTTGATAAAGATTTGCTCTTATTGGAGTTTTCTAAGACTATTGACTCTCTCTCTTCTTCATTTTCTTTGAATCCAGGCAATTACAGTCTTGAATCTTTTATAGAATATTACAAAGTGTGTCCTAGCAATGGCATTGAAAATAAAGGACAATGTTGAATGTACAGATTCCATAGAAGAACTGCTAAGTTAAGATTTGTATTTATAATGTATTTAAATTCCAGAAATATTCAAACAGCACAGTATGCAGTGTAGTTTTCAAAGATTAATCTTGGATCTCTTTTAAAATATCACCATTATGTGTTGGTGCATCAAATTCCAATGAACAACAAAGACTGTTTGTTATGGCTTGGGTAGGGTTGCCACCTTTTCAAATGGCCAAAGTGGGACATTTTTGGTACAAACATCAGATTTTACACGCCGACACATACCCACGGTCAGTACAAAGGTTAGAACTTAACTTTTTTGCCTAAATAAAAGCTTATTCTTGTAGCATTTTAGTTGCTTATTCTGTTTCTTATAACATTTAGGTATTTTAGATACAGAATAATTGTTTTATGAAACTATTACATAAAATATAGGAAATAATTTTGTCCTAAAATCTCAGGACATTTGCCATTTTTACAATTTTTTGTCAGGACATAACTGCCCAAAGAGGGACTGTCTCTCGCAAAGTGGGACAGGTGGTAGCCCTAGGCTTGGGGTAACTAGAGATCAAAAACAAACTCTAAATAAAGTTCCCCTTGTGAAACTGGATAGTAAAACAGCAATGAAACCCATACACTAAAACAAGTAGTTAAAATGAAGCATTCAAATGGTTATATATACAATGCAACTGCTTCAGCAAATGTGAATCTGTTGCTACCTTAACATTTCTAATAACCCTCTTAGTGTTTGTCATACTTCTCAACTGTTTCTGATTTTGCCCCATATTTTTGCCCTGCCCCTTGTAATTTTTTTTATATTTTTGGTGAATCACTGAGAATTGCATTCAGTTAACAATGCTAGTCATGAAAGCTTCATACTTCTTTTTCAAGAAATGCATGTTGATACAAAACCTGTTGTTCCATTAACTTTTAGAGTAAATTAGAATAGACTAAAAGTGTCCTGCCTTTTGGCCTTTATCCCTCCATTATTTTGGTTTTGTCCAAATTCAGAGCAAAGAGGAACACTATCTGTAAGGAAAGCAAGGCTATTTTGTCAGTCTATATGTTCCCATATTGTAGCAAACAGAGCTACTTACTTACACCATTAAGTTCTGGCACCATCTTTACATACTGCGTTGATAATTCTGATTTATTATTTCTCAGATATGTTAATTGAGGGTTGTTTATTTATGTGCTGCTTTCTAGTTATCACTTTTTGACTGCCAATATCAGCTAAATGAATAAGCACATTCTCCTGCTTCATCTATGCTGATTTGCACAATTAAACATTGAAAAAAAGGCTAATGGCAAACTACACCTGTTAGATAATATAAAGAACTTTACAAACAACAAACTAGATCTGGGAAAGGACCACAGACCTCAAGAAAATCTGTTGTCAGGTGCCACTCTGATCTGTTAAACATCAACAACACTGCATAGAACAAGATGCTGCCATTCTTGCAAGTTTGATGTCATACAGAAATGTTTATAGATATATCCATTTCCATATAATACATTTCCTTTTATTCTTTTTTAGCTAAAAGCTGCCAAAGTAACCATTGGCTGCTATGAATGCCTCTCATTTGAACTTTTATTCTCATTCTGGGCAGATCAACTTACCTTCTGTATCAAACTGGGCCATAGCAGTCAGAGAAATTATCCATTTTCAAGATAGAAATAGAAATAAAAGAACAAATCATCCCAGTGCAGGGTTATTCATTTCTTCATTTTTTGTGCCTTACTATTTCCCAGAGACACAAGGGTCCAATGTAGTAAAGTATATGGATGCATATTATTGCACATGATTTACTAAGATACCTGACCCCCCCCCCCCCACACACACACACATACACAGCATACATGCATTTGTGAGATGCTTCTGCTGTGTCTCTTTGAGTTAAAACTGATCAAAGCTTCAGACAGATAAAACTCCAACCCCACAGAAGAACTATAATTTTTTTTTTTTTGAGGGGAAGGTCCACTGCAGCCCCAATATTGAGATGTTTACCTCACATCATACACAGAGTATACCTGCCAACATGCAAATAGTAATTGCATCAGTAATAATTTTCCATGCCAAAGAATGATAGCTTAGTTGAACATCAGAAAGATAAAATCACTGAGTTCAAGCCTCATGCAGTAAAGACTCAATGAGTAGCAAGTGCCCATATAGACACGGTACTGCTCAGTAGCCTCCGCTAGAGTGCAACTCACTGCTGGTACAGCCTGCACCCTCCCATGAGGTGGGAAAGCTGACCATCAGCCAATCAACCCACTCCCTTAGTCAACTGTTCTGCTTCCTAGGCCACTTATCAATTTTGTGACACCAGCTTTGCCGGTGTCTACCCTGGCGTAATGCCAATGGGCTGGCAAGCCAAACTCTAAAAATATTTTGATCTTGAAGGAACTTAAGGAAACAAGTAAAAGAAGACATTAGTCTCTTGGTAAAATGCAGGACTCAAATCCTGCTGTGTGGTGAAATCTGTAAATCTCGACAAAGGTTTTACAGGAGATGTATGCATAATATCAGGGATGCTCTGCCATTATACCTAAGAAAGACATTTGATCTACTCTGGATCAATCTCTTCCCATTTTGACTGGTGCTGAATTTACAAGACCTCTTTAAAACATTTTGAAGGGCTCTTCAACATCTAAACTCAATATCATTAGTGGGAAATTTATCTGTACTGCATTCTATACTTTTGATAATGGTCTAGAGGAAGTTTACCTTATTGCATTCTATACTTTTGATAATGGTCTGATCAGTTTGTCTACCTCTGATAAAGGTATGTTGATCCTAATCCATTAAGGCATCAGCCAATGGATTCAGACTAGTGGCTCAAACCACAATAAAATGTTTATAATCTCTAATTAAGTTGAAATAAGATTATACAAAGATGGAAATGAGCATTTTTGTCTAGTATTAAAATAGCAGAGATATCCACCTCTTTGCAACTTAGTTGTACCTCTCATGCCTTAAGAACATGACTTATTGTATTAATTATATGGACAAACGTTTATCCACTAAACCATATAACTCTATTGAAATCCCATCAGGCCCTGGTGATTTTCATCTAGGTTGCTTTTTTCAGTAGAAGTGTTTACCCTGTATTGTGATTAATCTCATAAGGCTGGATTTGTGGCCAGGCATTAACAGGAAAGCAGAGGTGATTCAAAGTATTGGCCTCGTGTTATCTGATTCATCTTTAATTGATCCACTATGATAGGTAGAGGACAGTCTAAAAAAAAACAATACATCCTGACAAAATTTCATCAGACAATTTGATGAGTTTACATCCAAGTGGGGTTCAGAGTTTTGCCAGTATTCTGTCACCTTGCATTTAGTAAAGAAACAGTGCTAAAGAATTCTGCACCCCCAAGAATGTTTAAAATATTTTATTAACTTATCATTCGGAAATTCAAATTTGATTATATTGCATCCTAAATAGCCTTCTTTCTACAAGTTGAGTGACCACCACCCTTCTCAATAGCTAGCGCTAAAGTGAGATCTTGGAACACCAGATACAATATTTCCCGCTCGCTGTATGATGAAAACAAGCAAATGTTCAGATAATTAAACTAAGTATGATACAGGTGTACCTGGGATCATACCAGGTAGTGTGAAATTACAATGATGTGGCACAATGTGGCATCCCCACAGACCAGGGCCCGGCAGAAATACAGCAAAATTTATTAGGTATATTACACGGGGTGTTTCACCACCACCTCTACCTGACATCAAAGATCCCGACAGCAGAGGACTTAATTCCTAACATGAGCGTGACAATAGTTTTACAAGTAGTATTAACAGTTCCAATGTATAACCGGATAAAAGACAAAACATAAAAAAATAAAAACAAGAGAAAAAATATATTTATTGTACCATTCAGAGCATTCCTGCTCAGTGCCCACTTCTCATGCATGAATCTCACTAGAGTTCCTATAACGCAGGCTATGGAAATGATGCATGCACTATTCTCCATCTTAGTGATGGTTGTGGCTGAGGACAGGTCCTTAGCTAGGTCATATGAGGCATCCACATTTTTAAATGCACCATAACAGCAGCTCATCAAGGTTTTGCTGAAGTGACCATGAAGGAGAAAAAGCATTGTCTTCCTCTCCTTCATGCTCCATACAGTTGCTTTCTGGTATGCAAGAACAGAATCTGCCATTCTTCTTAATTTCATTTGAGAATGGTGTCACTTTCATAAGAACAATATGGTGGCCAGTGAATCATACCTACAATGGGACTTTTGCAGACATTAATGCCTCTTTACCTAATTTGCCTACATAGCTCACAAATAGGTATAAACCTGCATAGTGTGTGTGAAGCACATAGCCATTTTCTAGGCTAATTCATGCAGCTTTTAGATGATACATTGCATATTTGGGCATCAGCAGCATTAGGAGGAATAAGTTCATTATCTGGATCTATAAGCATACTGAGGAGGCATATAGTACTCAGAAAGTATGTGGTAAGCTGTATTTTGTTTACCTTGCTAAAGATGTCCATCCTTCTACTAGTATTCACATTAAAAAGTGTACCAATAGGAAGATGTGTGCCTTCATGTGTGCCATGTTTGTAGATGTTACTGGAAACATAGTAGTTCACATTGTCAGGGCAATCTATCTCTTCACATGCCTCCCACTATTACAGTATGCTTATGGTCTGTGTGATATATGTGCCAGCCTATGGTGGTAATTACAACAGTCATATGTCTATACATGTTTCCTCCAATGCATTACAAAAGGGATGCATCATCAGTGGTTAGTCAGGTGACTCCTAAATATCAGCAGCAGGGATGCCACCTTTAATATGTGTACCTATCAGCATGCTCAACAGTTGCATGTATTCCTATATAATTCCTTACAGCTGGCATATGGTATACCCTCATACTGATCCCATTGATTATGGTTTCACCAATTCAGGTTACCCCATTATCTGTAGCAGTGATTCTACCAATTATTTGTATACACTCTATAACACTGGATCATGTATTCACAGTTATCTTCGTGTCTGAAAGATGATGTGGGCAACAAAAGATAAACAATTGCAGCCCTGCTGAAAATGATGTTCGTTTACAAGCTCTTATGACACTTGGATGGCACTTGTTAGTGACAGGAGATACTAACCAGCCTTTACATGACTAAGTATCACAAATAGTGGTCCATAACATGAATGTTTGGTGGGGATGCAATCACCATCTTCAGCAGTGTCATAAGTATATTACTGAAATGTTATGCCATGCCAAAGGTAAAGCCATATTCCATAATGCTGAGATATTGACCATAGAGGGGAGTACCTTGATTTTTGATGTTCCAAAAGAGTGACAATTGTTTGGGCATTATCAGTTGAGAAGTGGGCACTGACAAAATCAGAGACTTAGCCCTCACTTGTTTCAGTAGCAGCTTAATACTTCTAACAACAGAGTCCCACACAGCTGTGCTGCACATTGATAATGTAGAATGACCAGAGCACCTCTTGGGTATGCATTGTTTTAGGTATATCAGGAAACTGTTGAAGTCTGGGTAGTAGTAGCAGAGGTACGTTGTATTTGTATGGTGCGTCATGTATGGACTTCTTTAGCATGCATGTTACAGTGGTACACTTTTAAGTTATTTACTCATGCGCACTTGGGTATGTCTTTTGTTGTATATTCACAAGGCAGAACACTGCTACACTGATGCTTGTAAAGGTAGGGGCACAATCATAAGCCACTGTTGAAACCTGCATTGAGATTGCTGAGGATGATAAGATGTGGATACCAGAACTCCAGTCTGATAACACAGTGACACCATTTGTTTCCATCCTGGGCTTGACTCTACCTTTAATACATGCCAAAACTATGACTTCATTCACAAAAGAACACGAGGCCGCCCAACATGAACACCCACTATTCTCAGAGGGAGAGAGAGATCCCTACTAGTTCCAACCACCAGCAATGCTCCCTCTGTAGCTGCAATGCTTGATGTGCACACTATATTTGATAAAGGTATATCCACCATGTCACAGCCTTTTGGGGGTACTCACTGAAGTTACATGTCACAGATAGCATCTGTTATGCAGCTGATAACTGGGATCAATCAGCAGATTGCAAGGACTTCAGTGTTATGTTTCATGTCATTCATGAAGACATGCAGGCCAGAGCTACAGTAAAATTATGAACATGGGGTATCCTGTTAGCCCTCAGGGAGATTCTTATGATGCCCGTGTTAGTGGGAAATATAATGTTTGTATAAGTGGCATTAAATCAACTAATATAGTTGTGGATGATGGAGACCAAAAGAAAGTGTTTTTAGTGACCACCTATAATGTTATAACTGAGGAAATAGTTAAAAAAGTACACAGCTTGTGGCCTATGCTTTTAAGGGATAACATTTTAGGTTCATAGGTTAGAACTAGGCTAACTGTCCTTGTTAGCCATTTTAAGCCTAGCCAATTATCCCTTGTGAGACTCAAACCCTGCACCATGTGTTTATAAGGCAAAAACATTACCATTAGGCCACCCTCCCAATTCTGCATTGACTTATTTTGTAAGCATTACATATAAAAGAGATAGAAATGTGTCTGGCATACTGGTACATAATCATTTTTGTTTACCAGATGCTAATGTTAGTCAGAGCTTAAGTATAAATAAGGGCACTATTCCATGTGATTGTTGTTCCATCTGTCAATACATAGTGAGTTATTTTTCCCACATTAATGGTATTAAATTTACATCTAGGTATGAATATAGTTGTAACACTGAGGGACTAGTGTATGTGCTAAGATGTGGATGCAACAAGTTTTATATAGGGGAAACATATAGGAGTTTTAGGGTCTGGTTGCAGGAACATATTAGGGACATAAAAAATAAAAAAATAGAGTCCCCTTGGTAGTCACTTTTTGACAGCAGATAATTCTAACCCTGATTCTGTTAAGGGCTGTGTCCTGGAAAAATTGCAAGTTGGCATAGGTAAATGTGTGTCTTTAAAAAATAAACTTAAAAAAAAAGAAACCCCCATGATTTTAAAGTATGGTACTTTGGAGCCTTTGGGACTCAACAAGGAATGTAATTGGAAGCATGTTATTTAAATTGTATGCTTAATTGATTAATTGCCTTATGCAGTAAGTTGTATTTAAGTCAACAGTGTTTTGTAGTGTTTTTACTCTTGGAAGGCTGTGTAAGCCAAGGCGCTAAGTGTTTCATTAAATCTGCTTATTTCTTGGATCAGTGGACTTGGTGGTATTTTATTACAGAGCTACAGTAATGATTGGCCAAGGTTTATGGTGACACACATGACTGTCATTGCTACATAAATGTAGAGGATTGACAGTAACATAATCATTACCCTCACTAATAGAATTGTCAAACACCGAACATTTGAACAGGTGTATTAGTGAGTTTGTCCGATAGATAATAGATCATGTGATTAGTGCTTAGAAATCCAAAGAAGTAGAGGTGAGGGAAGGAACTTGTTAGAGCAGGGAATCTTGATATTGTAATTAAGAGGTGGGGTATAAAGCGGGTTCATAAATAATTATATATATGGCTATAATAATGTTTAACCTAGAATTATAGACATGGTGGGAGTTGAGCAGTTTCACAAAACTATGCACATGGCTGGGAGATGCTAGTAAAACTATTCAGATACTGGTGAAGACTGATTGTGTGACATAGGACTCTGAATGAAGAGACATAGCTTGATGAGATGGGAAGCTGAAGACAGCATTGCCATTTATCCTGGAGATACACAGGAGCAGCTCCTTTGATAGGATAGGTAAAGTTGTGTTGTTAATGAGTTTGCATTCTGAATTTATTTCATTGGTAGTGGTTATGGTTCCATAATTTAACTACACTACTTACATGCATATTAGATGATTTGGTTATATTGATTAATGACTTTTTTCAAGACCATAACAGTCCTTTGGGTGAGTAGTATTGTATTAAGTTGCTAAGGGCTGGGTAATTTCTGAATTACAGAGAATTATGTGTATTGTGGTTGGCTGAGAGAGCGATAGCTCTGTGAAGTGGTAGCTCTAACCATTTTAATTCTCTGAGGTTTGGGCACTGGTATGTTCTATCATAGTTAACTGCAAATCTGGGTACTTCATTTTAACATTATTCAAGTTTGGACAGTCATGAGACTTGAAGGTTAGTGAAGATTTGGTGTGTTGTAGAGGAGAAATGGAAGTCAGAAAGTAGAAGCTGTATGTCTTGTGACCATATCAATGAGGTTATTGAACTCATAGAAGCATCATTTTAGTGTATTAATAAAAATGTCTTCATGAAAAGTAGCACATTTTCTTACAAGACTGTAATGATTGCTTTCTTACCTTATACTGTAGATTGGTAAGTGATCACCTAGGCTATATGACAGAGTTCCATGGGATGAGATTTTATTTGGAGTGGATGTTATGATCTGATTGAAGGTTGATTGTCTGACTGTGGCTTTGTTATATCTAGTAGTTCTGGTTTTAAGTTGTACAGTTGTATATTACTGGCTGCATTTTCAGATTGCATGGTTTACCAGTCTATATTGACATCAACTAATATGGTTTTGTGTGGGATTTTTGAGGAGGCCCAGCAGAGAATAGCTTCCAATGTGTTTTAATATTATTACCTGGGGTTATGTACATACCCATGATTGAGACTGTGATGTGAGCATTTAGTCTGAGCATGGCTGGTAGGACTTTAGAGTTAGAGGAAGTTGGCAGGATGTAGGGGAAAGGAAGTATTTGTATAAAGATTTCCACATAAAATGTCTAAATGTTATTGATTTAGTTGCATATGTAGGATCAAGGCATATTTTTCTCCACTAGTCATCTATAATTTCTTTATTTAAACATTCACACCAAGCTATTTTACCCTGACCTACCAATTATTTTGTTCTGCTCTGGCCTCTATTTGCAATATAATCTGAGTTCAATAATCAAAAAAATGTGTCTTTCTTCAACCTCTTTTATCACCTCATCTCCTTTAATCATACGTTTCCAAAATCTGAGTTCTTTGTTCTTTCTTCTCCAAATGCTCATAACTTTCTTTTCAGGATCTTCTCTTATTACCTATAGTATAACCTGTTTTTATTATTCTATTTTCCCAGGGTTCAACTTCCTTTAACATAAAGACTTTCTTAATACTTTATATATAAAGTGATATACATAATAGACAGTTGCTAAACCTGACTTTTATATATTAAAGTTTATACATTTTGGACATTCACTTATTAAAGGCTGTGCTTTATGCTCTTATATTTTGTTGGTGGATTTACCTCTGGATGTCTTGGTAGTGTGCACTTTACCCTCTTTTAACATTTTGTTTTATTCTTTCCTATATCTACCCAAATGTCCACGTGCACGTCTTTTGTTGCTTCATTAAGAACTCTACGCCTATCACATGCTTTCATTTGGGCTTATGTTCTGTATCCTGAAACAATTATATTAATGTAAACTACACGGCCTTATAGTTTGCCTCCAAATATGAAAGTCCCAAACCACCCTTTTCCCTTCTCAATATTAATTTTCCATTGTAATCGTTCACTTCTGTTATCCTAAAGAAACTGCTCGATTTCCTTTTTCATGTTTTTCCATATCTGTTGTCTCAGTTTATACATATAAGCCTACATCCAAAGTCCTATATAAAGAACTAACAGAATCAAAACGATCTGAATCACTTGTGCCGTGCTGTTAATTTCCATAGTGCTATAATCATTTCAGTAAATTAACTGCACCTTTGTTTTGCTGCTTGCTTAATATCTCATTTCAACCAAATTCCCAGGTATCTCATTGTCACATGACCCCAAAGAAAGAAGAAACTATTTACCATGTCATGTGTCGGGCTATATTTTATTACATTAGAATTTGATTTGGATTTGTTTACTTTATATACTGCTATTCTTTGAAGGATCAGTAACATAATACTATACTGTATACAAAAAGGAAATGTTCTCTTTAATATTTCTCTATTTATGTCTAATTATATATCAGTTATTTTTCAGCATCCAAAACTATTAACATTAATATATTATTATTGTATAATGCATCCTCTTGAATCATGAGTGCTATTGATTTCTTGCCTATTTTCCATATAGCCAAACTGAGCCATGTCTATTGTTCTCAATAACATATTTGCCATTATTATTGCCAAAATCATTCTAAACACTTTTTAGCCATGGTTCACAGTTTAAATGGGTTTGTATGTCACAGGATCAAAGGGATTATCCCCATAGTTTGGCATCAATACCATTATTGCCTCTGTCTGGTCAAAAGAACATCCCTGTCCAAGAAATCATTGTTAAAATTATTTTAAATAGTACTAGCCGTATATTTCTTATCTCTTGCATCTTCTTTTTCCACAGTTCTATTATAATTCCATCATTTCCAGGGTATTTCTTATATTCTGGTTTCTCATTACTTTTTTATTTTTAGTTTCCTTTATTTTTGTTTCTAATACTCTCTATTTCTGTTAACCAAGGAAGTTGTGATTGTCTAAAATATTTTGCCATTTCCTGCGTGTTTGTATCAACCATTCTCACGATTCCTGATTTTACCTTTCATTAACTGAAATGTTGAGCCAAATTGAGCTGTCCTTCTATGTGGCACATCTCATTAGTAAGGGGTTTGCATCCAGGAAGAAAGAGGTCATTGTTTCCCTTTAGTCTTCCCTCATTAGGCCAGTCATCGAGTACAAAGCCCCATTTGGCATGTACCTCACTAGACACCTGCAACCACTGGAGAGGCCACAAAAGTACCTCACAATGAGGATCCTAGGCCTTAAACACTTGTCCTATATGGACAAACTCAAAAAACGCCAACTATTCTCTGTATCATATCACCTATTTAGAGGCGATCTCTGCTTGACTTACAAAGCCATGTCTGACCCAGCTCTGTTAGAAATGCTACATCTAAAGAAATCCCAGTCCCTCCAGACCACACACTTCAGAGACCTCAACCTCATTACTACAATTAACAGAACATGCTGGAGGGACAGGCTCATAACCCAGAGACTGCCCATTCTATGGAACAGACTTCCCATACATGTCAAACAGAGCACCTCACTGGCACTCTTCAAGAGAAATCTTGATGAGTGGATGGAAAATGGAAAATTCACCCCGGGGAATCACTCCAGTGGCTCTACTCGACAGAGGCACTGGGAACTAAGGTCAGGTGGCACTATGCAAGGGTAATCCTATGGCTAGGCTTGTAAAGGCCCCAGGCCCATTAGCCTAGTACACACATATAAACCTATGAAAAGGTGGTTGCTTTAGGATTAATATCAAAAATAGTTGTTTTAAAACCATTTATGTTTTCCAAGTACTCTTGCATAGACATTCCAGTGTCTCTTAATTGTTCTCCAACCTATTGTGCTCAACTTTTTCTTTTTTGCTTCTGTAAATCTTTAAACTTTTAAGCCATCTAGATACCTATCTTGAATATTATTGCATAACTTATTTGCTTTCATTGTGACCACATTTTTTATTTTCAGTCACCCAGGACCACCACTCCACCTTTCTGGAGACACTGGAAAACATGAAGGTCCTACCGAACACCCTGATCTTGGGAGATTTCAATTACCCTACCATTAACTGGTAAAACTACTTGAGTACAAACTCCCAGGCTCAGCGCTTCCTGGAATTTATCAACTCAAATGCCCTGGATCAGCTGGTAAACTCCCCTACCAGAGGCCACAGCATATTGGACCTGGTCATCACCAACATGAGCGACAGGTGCTCTGTACCGGAGGTCAACCCATCACTGGTTAGATCAGACCATAAACTAATCACCCTGGATGTCCACACCCCACCACCACCCCCAACCAAGGAAACCACAGTGAAAAAACTTTTCTAAAGCAAACTTCACCTTACTTAAGGCAGAGGTGGTAGGTTTCACAGCTCCCACGCTAAAGGATAACACTGCCCAAGATGCAGAATCCTTTACAATTGCACTCTATGAGCACCTACAAGGATGCATGGATCGTGCCATCCCAAGAAAAACCAAGACTCACTCCCCTAAGAGAAGAAAAACAGTCTGGTGGACCCCTGCCATAAACAGGTTATACTACAAAAGGAGGAAACTAGTTCAGAAAAAAAGCAAATCCCAAGAAGCAAAGACATCCTTGATCAGTATCAGTAAGAAACAAAGGTCCCTCATAAAATCATCCAAGGCTAACTTCGAAAGAAAAATAGCCAAGGATTCGAAAGATAACCACAAAGCCTTCTTTAGCTATGTCAAGAATCTAAGTGGCAACTCGCAGATATGCTCTGAGATAGTGCAAAATAGCACAAAATATACTGAACTTACTGATATTGCCAACATACTGGCAGATAGATTCAGTGCAAGCTTCACCTCCCTCTCACCTTCAAAAGGGCCCACAACAATACCGGAAAAGTGTAGTGTCCCGGAAATCACAAAAGCACAGGTGAAAACAGCCCTTTCAAAAGCCAAAAACACAGCATCAATGTTGATGTCCCAGGTTGCGTCTTGCATGAACTACTGAACCTACTGATATTGCCAACATCCTGGCAGATAGATTCAGTGCAAACTTCACCCCCCTCTCACCTCCAAAAGGTCCCACAACAATACCGGAAAAGTGTATTGTCCCAAAAATCACAGACGCACAGGTGAAAACAGTCCTTTCAAAACCCAAAAACACAGCATCAATGGGACCAGATGGAGTCCCAGGCTGTGTCTTGCACGAACTACAGAACGAACTAACCCCCCACCTAAACACACTGTTCAACCTCAGCCTCTCCACAGGCTATGTGCCCATAGAATGGCGCACAGCAATGGTTATTCTGCCCCACAAAGAAGGGGCCACAACTGACCCTGGTAACTATCGCCCCATAAGCCTGACTAGCCTGGTCTGCAAGGCTATGGAGTGCATCATCATGGAACTCATTAACAAAGACATTGGGAACCTCCAAACACTTGACCTGACCCAGTTTGGCTTTGTTAAGGGCAGATCATGCCTACTAAACCTGGTTGACTTCTTCAAGACAGTTACCAAGGCCATAGACAAGGGAAAGGTGGCTCACACAGCCTACCTTGATCTCGCCAAGGCATTCAACACCATTCCTCACTCGGGTATTATAGAAAACCTCAGCAGCCTGAACATAAACCCCTACATCACAAGATGGGTTGCCAACTGGCTTACAGACAGAACTCACACGGTAAGAATAGTGGGCTCCAGGTCTGACTCTAAACCAGTCACAAGTGGTGTCCCACAAGGCTCGGTTCTGGGACCCCTACTGTTCGGCTTATATTTCTCAGAAGTACAGGCAAACACAGGAGGACTATGACTAACCAAGTTCGCCGATGACTGCAAACTGGGAGCCATAATTGACTCTCCGGCTGACACGGACATCCTCCAAAAAGGCCTTACTGAGACAAACACCTGGTGTCAAAGTCATGGCCTCAAGCTAAATGCCAAAAAATGCATAGTCATCCCATTTGGGAAAAGCAAAACACCCACGAATTACCACTTAAGCAGCAGCCCCCTTAATACAGAAGAGGTAATAAGAGAACTGGGGACTCAGGTAGATAGTAATCTCCTTTGATAATCATATTGCCAAAGTAGTTAGGAAATCCTTCTATGTGGTCCATCTAATTACTAAGGGGTTCGCATCTAGAAATAAAGAGGTTATAGTGCCCCTCTACTCGTCACTCATCAGACCCATCATAGAGTACAATGCCCCATTTGGGATGTATCTCACAAGACACTTCCAACAGCTTGAAAGACCACAAAAGCAACTCACTAAGAGGATTACTGGCCTGAGTCAAACATATATCCTATGCAGCCCGACTGAAAAAATTCCGGCTGTACTCAGTGGCATATCGCTTACTCAGAGGTGATCTCTGCCTGACTTACAAAGCCATGTCCAACTCAGAATTCATGGATATGCTCCACCTAAAGAAATCCAAGTCACTGCGAGCCACGTGCTCTAGTGAGCTAAACCTCACCACAACAATAAATAGAACATGCTGGAGGGATAGATTCCTGTCACAGAGACTCCCCATGCTTTAGAACAAAATTCCTAACTGCATTAGGTAGAGCCCCTCACTAACACTCTTCAAGAGAAGCCTTGGCGAGTGGATGGGTAACAGAAAATACACCCCTGGGATCACTTCATTGGCTCTGCTTGACAGAGGCTCAGTTAATTAATCAATGGGGTGGCGAAAGCCAACGCACACTGGCTAGGCTTATAAATGCCCTCGGGCAAATAGCCTAGTACCTACCTATGAACCTATGAACCTATAATTCTTTGCAAGGAATTGAATAATGTATGCACTGCTGGTTAGGCTACATGATATATAGCAATATATGTGAAGTATAATGTTTGTTAATATGAACTTGGTTGATACAGCTTGATTGCTTTTATATACATGCTAATTTGCCTATGTCACAAGGGATAATTCAATAAAGGTGTTACAAATACTACTAAGGTTCAAATCTATTAACATTTCTGCTAAAGTTTGCACTGTCCAATTGTTAAATGTCTTTCTTTTCAGAAGGAATATTGGAAAATGCTAATAATTATCACAATATACTTTTACTTGCAAAAGTTACAAAACTTAGTTTGTATAGGAGCATGGTCTAACACTATCACTATCACTGGATGCAGTTTTACTATTCAGAACATTTACCAGAGCTGCTCACAGTTTGGCGTTCTTAGTCACAGTGTTATAAAAGAATCCAAAGCAGTCACTTAAGTCTTCAAAAAATAAGTAGAATTTAAGCCTGTTTTTTGCACTTGTGTACTGTATTTCACTGAACTGTTGCTTCATTTTATACTATTTCTGCTGCTATGACTAATTCATTCTGCACTTGCATATTCTGCTGCATCTGCCTTAAACAGCATAGCCTAGATTCAAACTTGCTGAGTCTTGACTGTTTGGTATCACCTGAGCACTAAAACCAACCATCTTACATTAAGAGGGCCCCACAGCACCTTTGTGTCAGAAGTGTGTAGCTCAGGACCCATCTGAGTTGGTGAATGCTGGAATAAAGGCTCTGTGAGGGGCATTGCTGTTGGTAGACTGTGTTAGAACTGTTTAAATTTGTTTGTATTTAACCATCTTGCAATGGGGTTAGCAGTGCCTTGTATAGATGCAAATGCCTAGAATCACATTTTTCCCTGAACACCACTCAGTGAAACCCTCTCAGGCTTCCCTGCTGCTCTTTGGGCAACTTGTTTGCACACTGCTGCACTGCAGGCAGCTCAGGTAAGTGCCCCACTTTTTCATTAATCCTATATAGTTTTAAATCCCCCTGCTAATCCCAGAGCAATAGTTGATCTTTTGCCCTCCCAGAAACCAGGAATTACCTGCTGCTATGGACAGTGAGTTTCTTAAGATTTCTCCAGCCTGCCTGATTGACACAGGCATCCTGAGGCATGTATACTGACAACTATCTGCTGCAAATGTAAAGAAATACATCATGTGAGAGATGTCACTATACCATAAAACTTGAATCAGTCCTCTCACATAACAATAAACAAGACATCATAGAGGTTGTCAACTCACACACCTCTCCTCTTACACAAGATAAAGTCAAGTCTCATAAAGTCCCATACATGGAAGTACTCACTAAGAGCTTACCAAAAGACCAGAGACCTCCCAAGTGCAGACAACCCTCACATACTGGTACATGAAAAAAATTCAACAGTGCACATAACAGCATCTATAGCAGTGTATCAGCATGAAGCCCCAAAAGAAAAACATTTCAAAACCAGATTTCCTAGTCACAGGCAACTCAGTAGTGAGACAGTCAGACATCTCTTTAATCAGGCTGGACAAGGAGAAGGTCACGGTCAGCTGCCTGTTGGGTACCAGGATCCACCAAATCATGCACGCACTTATGTCACTCAGGAGCGATTACCATTATGACTCTGTTATAATACATGTTGGTGGGAATGACTTGATACTTACCTCTCTGGACTATATGAAGAGGGATTCCTATTATATGATAGAAACCTCATTTGACTGAAACGCATTCGATTGAAACCATAATACTGAAATTTCAAAAGAATGAAAAGTCACTTGACTGAAACCCATAAGACTGAAACTCATAAAACTGATTTTCAACATACTAAATTGTAAACTGGACCATATAAAACCAGACTAGGTGGGATGCTATGCCCCCCACACCACCAATGTGGGGAGCTGCACCCCTTATACCCCCCTAACTATATATACTAACTCCAGGTTTGCACTACAGTGAGGAAAAGGGTATATACCTTTCAGTAGTCTGCATGCTGCCACTACTATTCCCTTTTCCCCACTGTAGTGCGATTCTGGAGTTAGTACATATAGTCATAGTTAGTCTGGTTTTATATGGTCCAGTTTAAAATTTAGTATGTTGAAATTAAGTATTATGGGTTTCAGTTTTATGGGCTTCAGTCAAGTGATTTTTCAGTCTTTTGAAATTTTTTAAAATTTCAGTCTTATGGTCTCAGTCAAATGAATTTCAGTCAAATGAGGTTTCTATCATATGATGGGCATCCATGAAGAGAGACATTATAGAGCTCTCGGATTATGTGTGCCAGGTATGCATGTCCCTAGCCCTAAGCAGCATTCTACCCTCACCTAGGACGATACCACAGTACAGACAAAAAATGATCGAGTTCAACAATTGGCTTAGCTTCGTGTGTCACTCCAAGGAGATCCAGTACCTGTTAACCTGGGAAGACATGGTTGATAGACTTTGATGCTCCACCAGAGATGCCCTTCACCTGTCTCCTCAAGGCTTTAGGATATTGGAAAAGGAACTTGCCTCCCCCATAGAGCCTTTTTTAGGCTATGTCAAAACAACAAAACTTCCAATGTAGAAAAATACTCTGGAAACAAATTCATACTGCAAAATACTAGGAGCCCAAACAGTAAGCTGCACTCCTTAGAAGCACTCCTTACATTGGAAGATGCTAACATTTATGCAGTCATTGAGATGTGGTTCAAGGCCACAGGGAGTACCCTGGCCGTTCAGGGTTACAATGAGTTCCACACATTCAGACCTCAAAAAGAGCATGAAAACCAACGGTGGGGGTGTATTCATTTTCATTAATCCAAATACACCTCGCGACTGGTGAAACAGTATGACTCTCTTGAGCTATTCCAGGTTTAAGTAATTATAGGCAAAACACCCTACCACATCATAACTGACTACAGGTCCCCCACTATAAACCAGGAGCAACACACCACCTACCTGGACTTGCTTGAATCACTCAGTATACCACCAAACACCTTGGTCATGGGATACTTAACTACCCATCCACCGACTGGATGATTTACACAAGCACAAACATGACTGCATTAAGGTTCCTGGATTTTGTTAACTCAAATGCACTAGAACAGTTAGTCTGAACCCCAACAAGGGACTCAAATGCCCTAGACTTAGCACTACCCCCAGTGTACTGCCCTCCCTAGTTAAGTCAGACCATAAATCTATCTCATTTGAAGTAAAGATCAGACCTGAGACCCCCGCAGGAGGAAAACAAACAAAAAAATCTCCAAAACAAACTATCACTTCCTAAGCGATGGTATAAATAGTTTCAAAGTCCCTGCTAATACAGGCAACAACGACTCCTATGCGGAGAAGTACACAGATGCCCTATGTAGCCACTTAAACAAATGTATTGACTCAGCAGTATCTGACAAGACTAAAACCAGGTCCTCTTGCAAAAACAAACCAACCTGGTGGACTGCAAGTATACATAAGTTATATAATAAAAGAAAAAAAACTGATATCTAAGAACAAGAAGGAACATACACAGCAAGGAAGATTACCCTACACAGCCTAAACAATCAAAAGCCACAAATACAGCTTCAATGGGACCAGACAGTGTCCCAGGCTGTGTCTTACACGAGCTCCAAAATGAACTAACCCCTCACCTAAACACACTGCTCAAACTTAGCCTCTCTACAGGCTATGTACCCATAGAGTGGCACACAGCAACAGTTATCCCGCTCCACAAAGGTGGAGCCACAATGGACCCCAGGGACTATAAGCCTAACTAGCCTGGTCTGTAAGGCTATGGAGTGCATCATCATGGAACTCATTAACAGAGATATTTGGAAACTTCAAAAATTGGACTCTACCCAGTTTGGCTTTGTTAAGGGCAGATCATGCCTCCTAAACCTGGTGGACTTCTTTGAGACAGTTACCAAGGCTTTAGACAAGAGAAAGGAGGTCCATACAGCCTACCTAGACCTCGCAAAGGATTTTAACACCATTCCCCATTCTGGTATTATAGACAAGCTCACCAGCCTGAACATAAACCCCTCGTCACAAGACGGGTTGACAATTGGCTCACAGATAGAAAACACACAGTTAGAGTTGCAGGCTCTAGGCCCGACTCTAAACCAGTTACAAGTGGCATCCCCCAGGGCTTAGACCTGGGACCCCACCTGTTCAGTATATACTTCTCAGAGGTACAGGCAAGCATAGGAGGACTATGGCTGACCAAGTTTGCAGATGACTGCAAACTGGGGGCCATAATTGACTCTCCAGCTGATACAGACATCCTCCAGAAGGGTCTCACTGAAACAGATCCCTGGTGTCAAAATCATGCCCTCAAGCTAAATGCCCAAAATTACTTAGTCATCCCCTTTGGAAAAAACAAAGTACCCATGAACTACCACATACATGGTAGTCCCCTAAATACAGAAAATGTAATAAGGGATCTGGGGTCCCAAGTAGATAGTAATCTCTCCTTTGATAATCATATTGACAAGGTGGTTAGAAAATCCTTGTCTATGGCCACCTTAATCACAAAAGGGTTCGCATCTAGAACAAAAGAGCTTATTATGCCCCTCTACTCATCACTCATAAGACCCATCATAGAGTACAATGCCCCATTTGGGATGTACCTTACAAGACACCTGCAACAGCTGGAAAGACCACAGAAGTACCTCACCAAGAGGATTACTGACCTCAAACATATGCCCTATGCGGCCTGACTGAAGAAACTCCAGCTGTACTCGGTTGCATACCACTTACTCAGAGGTGATCCCTGTCTGACATACAAGGCCGTGTCCAACCCAGAATTGATGGACATGCTCCACCTAAAAAAAAAAAAAATCCCCAAGAGCCACATGCTCTAGGGATCTAAACCTCACCACAACAATACATAGGACATGCTGGAGGGATAGATTCCTGTCCCAGAGACTCCCCATGCTTTGGAACAGGATTCCAATCTACATTAGGTAGAGCCCCTCACTAACACTCTTCAAGAGAAACCTTGATGAGTGGATGGGAAACAGAAAATTTACCCCAGGGATCACTGCAGTGGCTCTGCTGGACAGAGGCACAGGGAACTAATGGGTCTGCTGGACCAATGCACAGGGAACTAATCTAAGGGGGCGGCGAAAGCCAACACATTCTGGCTAGGCTTATAGATGCCCTCGGGCAGATAGCCTAGTACTTACCTATGAACCTATGAACCTAAATCAGAAACCTTGTGCAGTCTTCTAAAGCAAGTTATGAGACTAGACTGGCATCCCTAGCTAAAGACAATCATAACGAATTCTTTAGCTACATCCAAAACCTAAAAGAGAATGCCCAGCTGTGTGCTGAATGTATAGTGGGCAGTACCACTCACACCAAACCTGAGGAAACTGTCAACCTGTTAGCCAACCGATTCAGCAATAACTTCACCCCCCCCCGTCCCCAAACACCATACCCCATAGAATTCCTGACATCTGTTCTCTACCATTTGTCTCCAAGAACAGGTCATTCAAGTGCTCTCAGGGCAAAGAATATGGCCTCTATAGGACCAGCTAGCATCATAGGCAGCATACTAAACAATCTAAAACAAGACCTAGCAAAACCACTTAGCTGCCTCTTTAACCACAGCCTGAGCACTGGGTTTGTGTTGGAGGACTGGAGAACAGTAACAGTAATGCCCTTGCACAAAGGGAGTACATCAACTGACCCTGGGAACTATAGACCCATTAGCCTGACCAGCCTTATCTGCAAGGCTGTGGAAAGAATCATCATGGACCTTATCAACCAGGACATAGGCAACCTTCAAACTCTTCAGCCAACCCAGTTTGGCTTTGTTAAGGGTAGATCTTGCTTATTAAATATGGTTAAGTTCTTTGAGAAAGTCACCAAAGTTCTGGATGAGGGTAAAGCAGTACATACTGCCTATTTTGATTTAGCCAAGATGTATGATACAATTTTTCCACTCAGGGATCACTGAGAAACTCTCAGCTGGGTATCATCCCATTCATTACTAGATGGGTAGTAAACTGGCTCACAGAGAGAATGCACACTGTTAAAGTTGGGGAATCCACCTCCACCACTAGAACAGTTACCAGTGGAATACAACAAGGATGTGTACTGGGCCCTCTACTATTTGGAATTTATTTTTCCTGAAGTCCAGTTAAAAGTTGATGGCCTGTGGTTTACTAAATTTGCAGACGACTGTAAACTGGGTGCAATCATAGAGTCCCCAACGATATCAACAAATTACAGAAGGGACTGACACAGACAAAAGATTGATGCCAGGGCCATGGACTGAAACTAAACACAAAAATTGCCTCATTATCCACTTTGGCAGAGAAGTAGCCTCTGCTAGTTATGATATAGACAGCACCCCTCTATGCTCAAACAGTGGTGCAAGACTTGGAAATGCAGGTGAATAGCAATCTAAACTTTGATTACCATGTGTCCACAGTAGTGAGGAAATCCTTCTACACTGCCCATCTCATAAATAAAAGCAGTGCATCCAAGACCGGGGAGGTCATTAGTCCTCTGTACTCAGCCCTTATCAGACCAATTATTGAGTACAATGCCTGCTTCTGTATGTATCTCACTAGACACCTGCATCAGCTGGAGAGACCACAGAGATTTCTAACCAAGAGAATTCAGGGCTTCCAAGACATAACCTACATGAAATGATTGAAAGCCCTATGACTGTGCTCTGTATCATACAGGCCACTGAGAGGTGATCTGTGTCTGGCCTACAGAGCAGTCTCTGTCCCTCCCCTAATGGACATCCGCAAATAAAATGTGACAAGAGTCACTCACTTCAGAGATCTTAACCTGGCCTGTGACATTATTAGAACTTGTGCAAGAGACAGATACGTCTCCCAGAGATTGACCCTATTTAAGCTCAACTTTGACAATCGGATGGGAAACTGCAAATTCACCCAAGGAGTGGCACCTATGGTCCCCATGGACAGGGACACTTTGTGCTGATCATAGTATCACTCTGCAAACAACAACCATCTAATTATGGTCAACTGGGGTACTTGGGGTTTTTACATAGCTAGGCTTGTAAAGGCCCTAGGACCATTAGCCTAGTAACCTCCTATGAACCTATTAACCTATGCAGTATTCTTTGACATGTAACAGCTATCTAATCTTGCCCATGAACCACAGTTTCCTGAAAATGTGTACATTAAATTTCATTCTTTTTTATTTTCATTACAATTATAAGCCCAAGTACCTGTATATATTTCATTAAGAATCTTCCCTCAGCCAGTATGCTATAATATCTTGGCCCTCCAGAGAGATCTTCCTTATTTCATATAGAGTTACAATCTCCTGGTAATACTTTGCATCCTTAATGAAAGGATATGACTTTTCCCATAATATTCTTTATGTCATCTGTCCCTCCTTTTCATTGGAATATATATTGCATAAAGTATAATTCTTATATCCTGCCAACAGCCCTCACCTGTATAAATCTCCCTTGCCCACCCTTCCTTTGTTCTTCAGTCTTTATTTGTATACCCTTTTTACTTATGTTATTCATTATTTTGAGCAAAATATATGGAAATTCGTCTGATTGATGGTGAGTGGCTGTCCTGAATCTGTGAAGCTGTACTACTGAGCTGACATTGGGAACCTTAGCAACTGGTCATCTATACAGTTCTTCCACAAATGGCAGCACACCCCCTGCAAAGCAGAGAGACCAAGTGCTTTATGGCTCACACCTCATTTATCTGTACAAAACATACACCCCAAGCACTTTCCGTAGACAGGAGTCTTTAATTACCTCCAAACCTTTCAATGACTTTTTATAGCGTACTTTATTTCCTTACTTTACTCCTCCATTTTTTATTTCTCCTTTTCCTTACTCTTTCTGTCTCTCCTCACTCTCAAACAGCTGATCCCATATCCTCTATCTATTCTTGTGCAGAGTGCTCACTCTGGTCCTGCCTCTTCACTTCCAAACCTCTTAACCCATTTATTATCTCTATCTGATTTGTTTGAGTGGGCTCTGTTTATGTCTTCCATTTTCTTGTAATGACTTTTTTGCCACTAATAATATTAAACCTACCTATATTTTGACATGCGAAGATTAAATAAAAATCAATTTTCCTGTAACTGCCATTCACATCCTAAGAATTTCTCCACCAAATTCTGCAATCCTTCTTGAAATCTAATTAATTAATTTGGGGCACGTCTAGAAAATAGGTTGCCAAGCTACTGTCCCCTTTCAAAGTTTACAGCACATTTTTATTGAGTCTATCATTTTTTTTGAAAATTGTTTCATCTCGTTTGTTTTATACATCATTTGCTTTTGAAAATAGAAAAAGTCTTTGCAGGAAATATTTTCTTTGAAGTAAACATTGTTAGCTTTTCTTCTCTGATTGCCTGGTTGCTTATGACTCTACCTCTACCAGCTTCTGCTGCTCCTGTATATTCTGGTCTATTTACCACTATGTCTTATGCCTGTCAAGAGTCTCTGCAGGTTTCTAATTCAAGTAGACAGAATGGTTTAATTTGCACTCTCAGAAGTGCAACATTTCTCTATGTACAGAAGTTGATAAAATGTAACTTGTAGTACAATCATTCAAATTAGCATATATACAAACCGCTCGACTCAATGAAGTTCATTTATAAAGTTGTACATGAATATATATATATATATATATATATATATATATATATATATATATATATATATATATATATATATATATATATATATATATATATATATATATATAATTTATTTCAATATTTTGTAAGAAACAAAATCATTTATATCTGAATACTGAACAGTTAATGAAATTGGTCACAAGCTATATTAACAAAATGTGAATCTACTCATGTTTCTTCTGCATTTAGTTTACTTTAGCTTTATGTAAATATTTTCTCACTAATTAAGGGTAAATTTGCATTAAGAAGATATACAGAGAATAAGCATGTCACACTTACACTACTGTGGCCAGCAGAGCAAAAGCATGTCACACACTTCAAAGTGATGTGCCCAACAGAATCTATGTCATTCACAAGAAAGGGTTCCACAAAGTGTAGTGGCAGCATTTTCTTAATCCACTGAGTAACTGGTGTGGAATGGCAAGACTCAATAACTCCTCGGCTTGGACAGTGCACAAAGTTTATTCCAAAAAACAAAATAAAAATATAACTAAACACTCCAGGTTAAGCGCTTTCATCTGGCAAAAGCAGACTTCTTCAGAACAACAATAATTGATACTGCACCCATTAAATAAACTTTTAGGCGCCAAAAGACATTTCTCATTAGATGATTTAAAGGTATATCCATATAAAACATACGTAGACAGTCCTATCCCTTTTATTACAATGAAACTCACATATCAATAAAACATAAATATAAAAATGTATACATATAAATATAAGTATAAATAAGATAAATAATCATGTATTAAATAATCATGTATAAAATGTATTATAATGTAGTTAATATGTATATGATGTACCCATATAATTTCTGTTATCAAAGCCAATGATCTAACCATAAAAAATCCATAAAAGACCTTAAAAACGTAATAATATTAAAATGTACTGTAATACTAAACCAAAAAAACTATGCTAAACATAAGAATGGTTTTATACTAATAGAATCATTGATGCCAGGTAGCCTCGTGGCATCAGTAATTATCTGCCACTTACTCTCCTTCATGGCCAAAAAGGCTTTGACATTCACTCCATATGCTGTAATGCTAACCTGATCAATGATAACAAATTTAAAATAATGCGTGTCTCCACTTTTAAATATATGCCTATAAAGGGTATTCTTGTTGTCTTTATTTTTGATACTGTAAAGATGTTCATAAATACGTCGTCTCAGCTGTCTCTCGGTCTTTCCGATATAAAATGCTGAACATGTTTGGCAAGTTGCCAAATAGACAATGTATTTAGTATTATAATTCCCTGCCCTACATCTTATATATGTTTTGTTAAAGTTGTCCAATTTCACACCCACTGTTTCATTAATAGTGTAACATTGATTGCATGCTCCACATTTGCTTGTACTACTTGTCCCCCCATTCTTGCCACATATATTGGATTCTAAAATCCTTTTAAGATTGTATCCAGTTTTGTAAACAAATTTGGGATGAGAACCCAAAACCTGGGCTAAATCATCATCCATAGTGATCAAGTTCCAATGTTGTCTTACAATATTTTCTATATACTGAACTACTGGGGAGTACATAAGCACACAAATCCTATGACCAAAATCCTCTATTGATTTATTTCCCGAGGATGGAACTTCATGTATTAAATGACCTAATAAAGGTACATACTTTTTACCCCACTCCTTACTGACATATCTAACAACATCATTTAATAAGGGTACAGGATATCCTCTTACACTAAATATTGACTTAATTAAATATAATTAAATATAATTCTTTGACCATAATTTCTTTAGTCGAGGACATTCGGGCAGCTCTGATACACTGCCCCTTGAATACATTTTTAAATACATGTTTAGGATGGTTACTGCTAAACTCTAAATAGTCGTTGGAGAATGTCTCCTTTCTATGTATACAAGATATAAATCCTCCATCACCATGACTAATATATGTATCCAAATATGCTGTACCACTTTTATTGATGTTAAATGTAAACTTTAAAAAGTCTGTTGTATTATTAATATAGTCAATAAAGGACTGAATCAATTCTTCAGGACCTTTCCATAACACAAAGAGATCATCCAAGAACCTCGAGTAATATACAATATATTGATAAAATTCACTATTGAATAGGAATTGGGTTTCCCATTCGAGCATGACAAGATTGGCGAATATGGGAGCACAAGAAGCTCCCATAGCAACGCCTCTAGTCTGTCTAAAAAATTAGTTTTCAAAGTGGATGTAATTATGGTCTAACACTAAACCCATCATGTCAATAATAAGACCAATTTTGTCCCAATCCAAATTTGAGTGTTTCCTTAGGCTATTGCTAAAATAATCAAGTCCTATTTCCTTGGGAATACAAGAAAAAAGGTCAATAACATCAATAGTGATGTAAATAAGGTTCTTGTTCCATAATTGTGGTGTCAAATGTCTAAGAAACATCCAAGAATCCTTAATTAGATGAGGAATGTTATTGTAAATAGGCTTCACTCACTTATCAATAAAAATTTGGAATGTCCTCCTTTTAGACCCATAATATCAGGAAGCAAGTCAAAATCTTTTCCCTTGGGTGTTGCTATTGATAAGTGGGTTAAACACCACCATATTTGAATAGGTATGAGGCCAGACATCCCAACTGTGACTGATTTACAGGGATGTCCTTCATTTGTCAAAAAATGTTACCTGTGCCCCACTGACTCCTGTGAAATGTACTAACAGTAGGCAGAAAGGTGGGGAATCCCACGTAATGTACACTATCAATAAGTTAAAGTAGACACTACTTGCATGTCAGAAATGGTGTAGTAATACATATGCTCAAAATACCCCACAGTCACAACTGCAGAATATCTGAAATATATCATGGGTGTATCCCACTGATATGTACCGTTCCCTGAGGCTGGTCAAATATATACCTGAAAGTATCTCAGGCCTGGAAGTGTCAGAAACACACAGGCATATCAGCCTGTCTGCTGTTACACACTCTGCGAATAGCTGTAGAATTGCTTCCACAAGCACACCCTCATGTAGGAGTACAACCCAGAAATATCAAAGGATGTAGCCATCTAACAAACTAAGGACAGTATAGCAGTTTACAAGCACTGCATGTGCCTGATATTCTTAACTGTTAGTGCAAAGTACAAGGCCCCACTACTGCTCAGCAGCAAAATAAGATACCCTTGAAAGTGTCAAACCCCAGACCTTGGCCTCACCAAACTGCATGCAGTGTCACCAAACCACTCCAAACATATAAGAAATTGCTGCTGAAAGAAATATATCATGCATTACCAGGAGTGAATGTAAATAGAAAATAGGAAAGCCATAGCAACACATTCCAGTAAAGACAAATATCAGGCCTTCAAAGAGTGAATGAAAAGGCAAAATAGTGAAGCCATAGCAACACGTTGCAAGAGCTACTGTTGTATACCAGTTAATCCACGAGTCCCACAGGAAAGTACATACTCCCATGTAAACAGTGTTAGCATTATTAGGTGTGAGTTAACATACACACTGAGAAGAATGAACTGGGAGAAGCAACAGTCAGGTTTCAGTACAACATGCATTTCAGTGGCTACAACACAGCCTTAGATATGAGAGACATACCAACCTTTTGATTGATACAACAGTGTCCACAGCAAACCAGCATGGTCCCCACCTTGCTAAACTGAAAGGCCTACGCCTACCTAACCTAACATTTTATAGCACTGTCCTGAAATCACAGTGAGAACTGCAATTACCACACAGCAGGCTACATGCAATTAGTAAAGGGAGAGAGAGAGAGAGAGACAGAGAAAGAGAGAGACAAAAAAAAAAAAAAAAAAATACAAGCCATCAAGCCAGCCAGCAAGCCAGCCATCCAAAAAAGCTGTCAGAAACAAAGGTAATGTAAACTACATTATCTAAAAATCTACATACTGTGAACCCTCCATATGTGTTAGCAGTCTGTATCTATATGTATATGAAGATGTGCAAAGGGCAAGGGACATACTGCAACTGTTAGTGAAGGCTGGACATACATATGTAGTTGAAGGTTGCTATGTGCACATATCATTGTAGGTTGTAGTACAATGTACAATGTACAATCTAGGTTGTACAGCAATGGATGATTAGAAGTATGTTTGTGTGTGTATGTGTATGTATATACAAATATATATATGTACATAGATAGAGAGGTATGTATAAATAGATAGACATATATAGATAGATAGATAGACTATGTATATACATATAGATGTAATAGACACATACATATATAGATATATATAGATACATACACATATACAGACAGATATGAATGTCTATAGATATGTATGTATATGAATATATCTATCTATCTATATATATATATATATATATATATATATATATATATATATATATATATATATATATATATATATAGAGTGAGAGAGGCACATGGGGGCAGATGTACTGCAACAGGTGCCTGGTGACGAAGGCATGGACTGAAAACCAGTGTGGATACTGGAGTACCATACCCCATTCCAAAACACTTTAACCACTAACTACCACATAGGTGGTTGCCTGCCTACTACAGGAGGTGTCAGAAGGGAACATGGGAAACAAGTGTACAATAGCCTCCCCTTTGATATTCACAGTGGCACACTAGTCTTGTAATCCCTGTACATGGTACATGTCATCACAAATGGTGTGTCAGCTAGGGAAATGTAGGTCAGTGTACCCCTCTACACCTCGCAATGTCCTACACGTTATGTACCTCCCATGGCAACTACAGCAAGGGAAAAGGCCACAGACATACCTAACAAAGAGTGATAATGCCCTCAAACACATTCCCTATGCAGAGTGACTGACAAAACCACAGATAGACTGCCTTTCATATGACCTACACAGAGGTTACCACTGCTGGACATACAGAGTTATGTCACACCCATACCAGTTGTCCAACCGCCATGGTAACACCTCACAACCTGTCCAGCCTAAATGACCTATGGCCCTCATCCTTGTCACCGCAGAAAAGAGCACATGCTGGAGGTACAGGTTCCTATCCACAAATAAGCCATACCCTGGACTAAACCACCCAGCATTAACAAGCAAGGCTCCTTATTAGTAGATGTCAGATATACCCCCGATGAATGTTATGGAGATAGGTAATATGCCGTATGAGTCACCTCTGTGTAACTGTTTGACAGGAGCAAGTACAATCACATTACATGTGTCTCAAGGGGCAGGGTAGCATAAGGCTATGCTGCCGTAGGCCCAGGGCCAATAGCATAGTACCTACCTATGACAATGCACACACACATGTACTCATTGCAATACCAACTATGTGAGGTGGAATGAGTGTGACACTGACTGTGTGCAAGGTCTGTAATGGTGTGATTGCTCAGCATGACTTTGTGTCTGTCATGGTAGTGTGTGTCCTCAGTGTGAGGCCAGAGAAGGATGTGTCAGTTATTGGGATACAAACATACTATATTGCCATATGTTGTGCTGTAGTTCACAGTGTACGACTGCGGTGTAGGTAGGGGTATGGCAGCAAAGACTAGGGTGGATTACCAGTGAAAATGTAAATGTGCATTGCATGCATTGCATGGGATGACAATATTCTCCATCCATTAGCTTGATACATACCCCCAGTGTGAGGTTGTGCATTGTACCTCAAACAGTGTGCCGAGTGCTGGTCTGTACTAGTTTGTTGTATGGAGTGTGCCAGGCACTGTCACACAGTTGTTGGCTGAGCAGTGATATGTGGTAATTTACATGTGTATCCCCTGATAGACAGACAGATGCTATATATGGCAGTTCAGTGATATCAGTACAGTAGAGTATTACGTGTGCCATATTACTTGCTCACATATTTTTCTTTTCCTTCCAGGGCGATGGTGCATCAGCGCAACCCCTGTTATTCGGCTGCAGAAGATGAGGAGATACACCGGAGCCTGGTGTGGGATTTTTCCACATTGTTTTCCAGGACCAGCCAGAATCAGCAGGAGAGGGCTGCACTGTGGCAAGACCTTGTCCATCGGGTAAATGACATAGGCGTGAATAACCGGACATATGAGCAGGTACGCCATCACTGCAGTGATTTAATTAGAAATGTCCATCAGCGTGCGTCTGATATCCACAGACAACAGCTTGCCACAGGTGGTGGGGTACCTATCCACCCCCCCTCACCAGAGTGGAGGAGCTCCTCCTAAGTGTTGTGGCTCCAGCCCAACAACAACAACATCCACAGACATGTGTCATGATGGAGGCTGGAGCCACCCAGCATGTCGACATGGAGTGTGCAGGTAACATGCCATATCTGTAGTTGACTGTTCTCTACACTGGTAGTTCATGCATGTGTGAGATGTGTACTGTGTGTTTAGCTGTTATCCTGCCTATTCTTGTGCAAGATTGATATTCTGAATATCATCAGTACACCTGTGTAAGCCAACTGTTGTACTACTGTACTGTATCATACTCACAGTATCAATGGCACAGTTGTGGCCACTGACAATAACTCACTTATTTGTGGAGGTCTCTCTGGAGTAACAGCAAGGCAGCCAATCCATGCTGGTGAGTGTGTAATAATACTATTAATACTAATAATAATATTAATACTTATAATACCCTCAAACAGTATTGTGTATGTGTTGGATTGCAGGTGTGTGTGTGTTTGTATCTGCTGTACTGAGTAGTGTGCATGTGTGCCTGTGTGCATGTGTGCATGTGCCCGTGTGCATGTGTGCATGTGCCCGTATGCATGTGTGCCCGTGCGCCCGTGCGCATGTGTGCATGTGTGCATGTGCCCGTGTGCCCATGTGCAGGTGTGCATGTGCCCGTGTGCATGTGTGCATGTGTGCACATGTGCATGTGTGCATGTGCCCGTGTGCATGTGTGCATGTGTGCATGTGCCCGTATGTATGTGTGCATGTCCCCGTGTGCATATGTGCCTGTGTACCTGTGTGCATGTGCCCGTGTGCATCTGTGGTAACATTGTGTACACACTGTAAACTGTGTTTCCTGTCTTCCTCTCACAGGTTCTGGTGTTGCTCTGTTGCCATGCAGCAGGGAACCTGAAGCCACTGCTGGGGATAGTGATAATGATGATACATGTGTAATGGCACAGGGAGGTGTGACAGGGTCTGTTGTTGGTCAGCCAATCGACAGTACACAGCAGTCAACCCCATCAATGCGCACAGTCATCCTGCCGATACATCCATTGTCACCAATGTCCATAGGTGAGGGACAGCATACAGTGGGCATTGACCAGGGTAATGTGGTATCAGTGGCAGATGCATCCCCTCACAGCAGCCATGGCCAGAGTCCTGACATGGTACCACACAGGCAGATGTCCAGGGTTCTCATGGGAGCATCCATGGTCGTACTGCCCCTGTCAGACGTGCCCACAGAGGTCTTTCAACCTCAGCTATGTTCCGGGCTGTAATGCAGGCACAGGCACATATGGAACGGTACACCAGACAGGGTCTGAGGGAGCTTAGAGCACATCGCACTGCTATGAATGACACTATGCATGACGTTGCGGCTGCCATCCATACTGTTGGCGTGGTCATTGACAGATGTTGGGGGGGGGCACATTAGATCTGTTTCATAACTACATGTCAATGAGCCAGGGCAATGCAGGACGGTTGAGGCGTCGACTTGGACATATGCCAGCAACATCATCAGCTGGCAGTCATTGTGGACGACAACAAACCCGCAGCCGCTCCCATAGTGCCAGTACCCCTGGGTCTGTGATGTCATCAGACCGTCCTAGAAGACCATGTGCACATGGCTCTGGACAGTCCCAGCACGGACATGTGTCCAGTCATCAACCAACTGCTTCTGATGACAGTACCCAGTCTGGCTTAGTACCTGATACTGTCTGTGCACCCCTGCCAGGCACAGGTACCATGTCCGTGGCCAGAGACAGTGATCTGTATGACCTGGCAGGTACAGTCTGTGGCTGTCCACAAACACCCGTATATGGCAGCCATGTGGTGGAACTGTGTGCATGCATACACACATGCATAATGCTAACACTTAGGGCTAACACATACACACACACACTGCATCAACATTGCCCCATTTTGTACTGTTGTCCCTCACTAACACACACACACACATACATGTTGATTGGATGTGTCAATAGCAGACTCTGGCATACCAAGTACACACCCTGTGCATATGATGAAACTGTGCCACCTCCTGCAATCTGTAACACTGATGCAGGAACAGGATAGCATGGTGCTGATGCACAGGGTGACTACATAGCACTGTAGTAATATTATCATGTTGCTTACAGTACAGTGTAATGATATCAATGTGGGTATATCCCAGCATGCCTGATGCATTAACAGTATGATTGTCATTGTAGTGTTTTTATACACCAGTGTTAATTCCAAAAGTGTAATGTCCACACATGTTTGCATTCTGGTGGTAAGGCTGAAAACACAAACCCACCTACATAGGTATCACAGGGGATAAGAAACTGGAAGTAATGATACTCAATGCCTGACATCTAACCGCAAGATGCATGCAGTCCAAACTCTACTCAGCATGGAGAATGTTGATATCTGTGCAGTAACAGAAACCTGGTTCAAGGCTCCCAAGAGCACCCTAGCACTACCAGGTTACACCTCATACCATGCTTTACAGCCCCAAAACATGGAACTAACTATGAAATGAGGGTGAGTATCAATAGATGTCAAGGATACCCACACCCCCAGGTTGGTGCCACAGCATGAAGCATCACAGACTATCCACGTGCAACTAACAGTGGGTAAAACTGCCTTCCAGTTCATAGCCTGCTACAGACCATTCTCATAAACCCAGGTAACCCACTTGGCCTACTTATGAACACATGTAAATATAAAGGTGTCTCCAAACAACATTATATTGGGCAACTTCATCTGCCCACACATAGACTGGGAGCATTACTGTAGCTCCAACACCCTAGGCCAAAGGTCCCTAGAATTCATAAACTCAAATGCTATGGAACAACTTGTTACCACTCCCACAAGAGGGGAGAACATACTGCACCTGATCATCACCAACATGGGGACTCTATGCTCCAGACCAGAAGTGTATCCCTCACTGGTAAGATCATACCATAGAGTAATCTCACTGTATATTCACATACCAACCCCAGCCCCTGGCCAGAAACCACAGTGAAAAAGTTGCCTAAAGCAAATTCCACACACCTCAAAACCGAGACAGAGGTGGAATCCTTCAAAGCCCCCGGGCCTGTGGAAAATACGGCCCACACTGCTGAATCCTTTATAAACACATTCTATGAACGCCTTCAGGAATGCACAGATCATGCAATTCCAAATATAACCATGACCCAATCCTCCAAAGACAGGCGTCCTTTCTGGTGGACCCCAGCCACATAACAGAAAACAATAGAAGGAGGAAGCTACTACATGATCAAGCAATATCCCAGAAAGGGAAGGCATCTCTGATCAGTATTTTGAAAACATTATGGGCACTCATAAAATCGTCTAAGGCCAGCTTCAAGAGAAATATTGCACAAGACACTAAGGATAATCACAAGGCTTTCTTTACTTATGTTAGGAATCTGGGTGGGAATTACCAGATATGCTCAGAAGTTGTCCTAAATGACAAGGAATACACCTAAGCCACATACATTGCCAACATCATTGCTGACAGGTTCAGCACAAACATCTCACCCCCCTCCCCACCACAAGGGCAAATATATATCCCAGCAGAGTGATGCCCCCCTGACATCTGAGATGCTCAGTCGCCCTCTCCAAAGCAAAAACACAGCATCAATGGGAGCAGACAGTGTCCCAGGCTGCATCCTACATGAACTCCAAGAAGAACTAAACACAAACATAAAACTACTGTTCAATCCCAGCCTTACTACAGGATATGTACCCAAGGAGTGGCGTACAGCAACAGTGATCCCTCTCCACAAAGGTGGTGCCTCAACGGATCCTGGAAACTATCACCCCATATGCCTGACTAGCTTGGTCTGCAAAGCTATGGAAAGGATCATCATAGACCTCATAAATAAAGCTATTGGGGACCTACAGACACTGGATCCTACCCAGTTCGGCTTTGTTGAGCGCACATCCTGCCTCTTAAACCTGGTTGATGTCTTTGAAACAGTCACCAAGGCCAGTGACGAGGGGAAGGTGTTCAACACAGCCTACCTGGACCATTAAGTACTGTACACATGATTAGGGACCTGGGGACCCGAGTTGATAGCAAACTCTCATTTGACAACCACATGGTTGTAGTGGTTACACAGACAGTTTATATAGGCCACCTAATCATGAAGGGATTCACAGCTAGATCATGGGAGGTCATCGTGCCTCTTCAGTCATCCCTCATCAGGCCCATAATTGAGTACAATGCCCCTTTTGTGGTGTACCTTACCAGAGACCTGTCCTGCAGCAACTGGAAAGTCCACAAAAGTACCTCACCAAGGGGATCAAAGGGCTCCAACAGATGCCTGACATATAGAACCATGTCCAACCTGGAATTAATGGACATGCTGCACCTCAGAAAATCCAATTTCCATGGAGCTATGCGCTCGTGACACTTGCACCTCTGCACTTACATAAATAGGACATGCTGGAGGGACAGATTCATAACCCAGAGGCTCCCTTCATTCTGGAATTAAATCACAATCCAGGTTAGGGAGAGTCCCTTAATGACTCTCTGCAAGAGGACTGTTGCTGAGTGGATGGGAGATTGTAGGTTTACCCTGGGTTTCACTTCTGTGTCACTGTTACACAGAGGCTGAGTATACCAACCTGGAAAAAGGCCATATGAAAATACATTTAAAATGGGTGGCGAATGACAAACACAGTCTGGCTAGGCTTATAACTGCCCTAGGGCAGATAGCCTAGTATGAACCTATGAACCTATTACATGATGTATCCTCAACTGATACACAGATGTAGGAAACCCAGTGTCAGTGATATCCTGTAGTACTACACTATACCAGTAGCCATTCTTACTGAGCCCCACACATCCCTGGGAAGAATACTGTTTGGCATATAGCAGTCTCACGTACATGCCAACACACTAGCGATATGTTCATCCACGACTGGAAATATATACAGTGGCCTACAATGCAGTCTGCACATGACACACATGACCACCAGAAGGGTATCATACAGATAGATACCTGTTGTCCAAGCCATGCTCTATTACTGTAATGCACCTGTAACTTTGTCATCAGCATGTACTTAACATAGTATTCCAGTAGTACCATGTAGGTGGCAGCACCCATCACGTAGAACGGGTAATGGTGTGTACATATGGACAAGTGTTTTCTTGTCTATCCTGTGATATTCACATTTCCAAAGGTATTGTGCAGTCCCTTGGTGTATCGCCTAAGCAAGAAGGTGTCTTTATGTATATCAGCAACAGTTGCCATACACCTACACTGGATGTCCATTACTCACAGACTTTGCTGTGTTATAACATGTATAACATATACTCCAGACATGAACCCTCATCCACATTAATATATCACAGCTTTCATGAGTGTGTGTCACCCAGTTGGCCTAGGACACAGATCACTATGGTAGCCTGCATTGTCAACAACATACATGTATGGTGTACAGTCTGGGAATCTGCAGGACATGCTGGCACAGGTAACAACTGTATTCATATGAGGCAGGCTTCACACATAGGAGCTATTGAAGGTCACAGGTACATATCTGTATGTGGCACACACATACCTGATGTGTGCATTGCACTTACTGTTATAATTATATGTCATACAATAATAAAAGCAAAACCCACCACACATTGACAAACTGTGTGACAAACACACACATGGCTTTTGTAGGATTCAACCCCCTACCTAACTATGTTATGACACTTGAGAGAGACGCATTAGCGCAGCGCGCTATTCGCATTACTGGGTGGTTTTCCTTCTCCTGCTGTACTTATAGGGTGCTGACATCATCAGTCTTTACAAAGAGGAATGTACATCATGTAGTGTGTTATTCCAGTTGTCAAGAGAATTGCACACAAGTGGAAAAAAACTAAGGGTAATGCTGCTCAATGCCAGAAGTCTAAATCTCAAGATGCATGCTCTCAAAGCCCTCCTCATTATGGAGAACATTGATGTCTGTGCAGCGACTGAAACCTGGTTCAAGGCTCCTGAGAGCACCACAGCACTACCAGGTTATACCTCATATCATGCTTTTCGGCCCCAAAACTTGGACCGAACCACAAAAGGAGGGGGGGTATCCATATTCATCAAAGATACCCACACCTCCAGGTTAGTGGCAACGCACAAAGCATTGGAGACCATCCATGTTTAACTAACTGTAGGCAAAACTGCCTTACAGTTTGTAGCATGCTACAGACCACCCTCTCAAACTCAGGAACCCCACTCAGCCTTCCTGAAGACACTGGAGAGTATAAATGTCTCTCCAAATACCATCATATTGGGAGACTTCAACTACCCAAACATAGACTGGGAGCATTACTCAAGCCCCAACACCCTAGGCCAAAGGTTCCTAGAATTCATAAACTCAAATGCAATGGAACAATTAGTCACCACTCCCACAAGAGGAGATAATATACTAGACCTGATCATCACAAACATGGGGACACAATGCTCCACACCAGAAGTATAACCCTCATTGGTGAGATCAGACCATAAATTAATCTCACTGGAAATCCACATCCCACTCCCACCCCCAGCACAAAAGACCACAGTGAAGAATTTCTCAAAAGCCGACTTCACACTTCTTAAGACTGAAGTGGTATCCTTCAAGGCCCCTGGGCCAGTGGAAACCACAGCCCACACCGCTGAATCCTTTATAAACGCTTTCTATGGACACCTTCAAGAATGCATGGATCATGCAATCCCAAATAAAACCAAGACCCATTCCCCCAAAGGCAGGTGTCCTTTCTGGTGGACCCCAGCCATTAACAAGCTGTACAACAGGAGGAGGAAGCTACTACATGACAGAGAGACATTATAGAGCTCTCGGATTATGTGTGCCAGGTATGCATGTCCCTAGCCCTAAGCAGCATTCTACCCTCACCTAGGACGATACCACAGTACAGACAAAAAATGATCGAGTTCAACAATTGGCTTAGCTTCGTGTGTCACTCCAAGGAGATCCAGTACCTGTTAACCTGGGAAGACATGGTTGATAGACTTTGATGCTCCACCAGAGATGCCCTTCACCTGTCTCCTCAAGGCTTTAGGATATTGGAAAAGGAACTTGCCTCCCCCATAGAGCCTTTTTTAGGCTATGTCAAAACAACAAAACTTCCAATGTAGAAAAATACTCTGGAAACAAATTCATACTGCAGAATACTAGGAGCCCAAACAGTAAGCTGCACTCCTTAGAAGCACTCCTTACATTGGAAGATGCTAACATTTATGCAGTCATTGAGATGTGGTTCAAGGCCACAGGGAGTACCCTGGCCGTTCAGGGTTACAATGAGTTCCACACATTCAGACCTCAAAAAGAGCATGAAAACCAACGGTGGGGGTGTATTCATTTTCATTAATCCAAATACACCTCGCGACTGGTGAAACAGTATGACTCTCTTGAGCTATTCCAGGTTTAAGTAATTATAGGCAAAACACCCTACCACATCATAACTGACTACAGGTCCCCCACTATAAACCAGGAGCAACACACCACCTACCTGGACTTGCTTGAATCACTCAGTATACCACCAAACACCTTGGTCATGGGATACTTAACTACCCATCCACCGACTGGATGATTTACACAAGCACAAACATGACTGCATTAAGGTTCCTGGATTTTGTTAACTCAAATGCACTAGAACAGTTAGTCTGAACCCCAACAAGGGACTCAAATGCCCTAGACTTAGCACTACCCCAGTGTACTGCCCTCCCTAGTTAAGTCAGACCATAAATCTATCTCATTTGAAGTAAAGATCAGACCTGAGACCCCCGCAGGAGGAAAACAAACAAAAAAATCTCCAAAACAAACTATCACTTCCTAAGCGATGGTATAAATAGTTTCAAAGTCCCTGCTAATACAGGCAACAACGACTCCTATGCGGAGAAGTACACAGATGCCCTATGTAGCCACTTAAACAAATGTATTGACTCAGCAGTATCTGACAAGACTAAAACCAGGTCCTCTTGCAAAACAAACCAACCTGGTGGACTGCAAGTATACATAAGTTATATAATAAAAGAAAAAACTGATATCTAAGAACAAGAAGGAACATACACAGCAAGGAAGATTACCCTACACAGCCTAAACAATCAAAAGCCACAAATACAGCTTCAATGGGACCAGACAGTGTCCCAGGCTGTGTCTTACACGAGCTCCAAATGAACTAACCCCTCACCTAAACACACTGCTCAAACTTAGCCTCTCTACAGGCTATGTACCCATAGAGTGGCACACAGCAACAGTTATCCCGCTCCACAAAGGTGGAGCCACAATGGACCCCAGGGACTATAAGCCTAACTAGCCTGGTCTGTAAGGCTATGGAGTGCATCATCATGGAACTCATTAACAGAGATATTTGGAAACTTCAAACATTGGACTCTACCCAGTTTGGCTTTGTTAAGGGCAGATCATGCCTCCTAAACCTGGTGGACTTCTTTGAGACAGTTACCAAGGCTTTAGACAAGAGAAAGGAGGTCCATACAGCCTACCTAGACCTCGCAAAGGATTTTAACACCATTCCCCATTCTGGTATTATAGACAAGCTCACCAGCCTGAACATAAACCCCTACGTCACAAGACGGGTTGACAATTGGCTCACAGATAGAAAACACACAGTTAGAGTTGCAGGCTCTAGGCCCGACTCTAAACCAGTTACAAGTGGCATCCCCCAGGGCTTAGACCTGGGACCCCACCTGTTCAGTATATACTTCTCAGAGGTACAGGCAAGCATAGGAGGACTATGGCTGACCAAGTTTGCAGATGACTGCAAACTGGGGGCCATAATTGACTCTCCAGCTGATACAGACATCCTCCAGAAGGGTCTCACTGAAACAGATCCCTGGTGTCAAAATCATGCCCTCAAGCTAAATGCCCAAAATTACTTAGTCATCCCCTTTGGAAAAAACAAAGTACCCATGAACTACCACATACATGGTAGTCCCCTAAATACAGAAAATGTAATAAGGGATCTGGGGTCCCAAGTAGATAGTAATCTCTCCTTTGATAATCATATTGACAAGGTGGTTAGAAAATCCTTGTCTATGGCCACCTTAATCACAAAGGGTTCGCATCTAGAACAAAAGAGCTTATTATGCCCCTCTACTCATCACTCATAAGACCCATCATAGAGTACAATGCCCCATTTGGGATGTACCTTACAAGACACCTGCAACAGCTGGAAAGACCACAGAAGTACCTCACCAAGAGGATTACTGACCTCAAACATATGCCCTATGCGGCCTGACTGAAGAAACTCCAGCTGTACTCGGTTGCATACCACTTACTCAGAGGTGATCCCTGTCTGACATACAAGGCCGTGTCCAACCCAGAATTGATGGACATGCTCCACCTAAAAAAAAAAAAAATCCCCAAGAGCCACATGCTCTAGGGATCTAAACCTCACCACAACAATACATAGGACATGCTGGAGGGATAGATTCCTGTCCCAGAGACTCCCCATGCTTTGGAACAGGATTCCAATCTACATTAGGTAGAGCCCCTCACTAACACTCTTCAAGAGAAACCTTGATGAGTGGATGGGAAACAGAAAATTTACCCCAGGGATCACTGCAGTGGCTCTGCTGGACAGAGGCACAGGGAACTAATGGGTCTGCTGGACCAATGCACAGGGAACTAATCTAAGGGGGCGGCGAAAGCCAACACATTCTGGCTAGGCTTATAGATGCCCTCGGGCAGATAGCCTAGTACTTACCTATGAACCTATGAACCTAAATCAGAAACCTTGTGCAGTCTTCTAAAGCAAGTTATGAGACTAGACTGGCATCCCTAGCTAAAGACAATCATAACGAATTCTTTAGCTACATCCAAAACCTAAAAGAGAATGCCCAGCTGTGTGCTGAATGTATAGTGGGCAGTACCACTCACACCAAACCTGAGGAAACTGTCAACCTGTTAGCCAACCGATTCAGCAATAACTTCACCCCCCCCCCGTCCCCAAACACCATACCCCATAGAATTCCTGACATCTGTTCTCTACCATTTGTCTCCAAGAACAGGTCATTCAAGTGCTCTCCAGGGCAAAGAATATGGCCTCTATAGGACCAGCTAGCATCATAGGCAGCATACTAAACAATCTAAAACAAGACCTAGCAAAACCACTTAGCTGCCTCTTTAACCACAGCCTGAGCACTGGGTTTGTGTTGGAGGACTGGAGAACAGTAACAGTAATGCCCTTGCACAAAGGGAGTACATCAACTGACCCTGGGAACTATAGACCCATTAGCCTGACCAGCCTTATCTGCAAGGCTGTGGAAAGAATCATCATGGACCTTATCAACCAGGACATAGGCAACCTTCAAACTCTTCAGCCAACCCAGTTTGGCTTTGTTAAGGGTAGATCTTGCTTATTAAATATGGTTAAGTTCTTTGAGAAAGTCACCAAAGTTCTGGATGAGGGTAAAGCAGTACATACTGCCTATTTTGATTTAGCCAAGGTGTATGATACAATTTTTCCACTCAGGGATCACTGAGAAACTCTCAGCTGGGTATCATCCCATTCATTACTAGATGGGTAGTAAACTGGCTCACAGAGAGAATGCACACTGTTAAAGTTGGGGAATCCACCTCCACCACTAGAACAGTTACCAGTGGAATACAACAAGGATGTGTACTGGGCCCTCTACTATTTGGAATTTATTTTTCTGAAGTCCAGTTAAAAGTTGATGGCCTGTGGTTTACTAAATTTGCAGACGACTGTAAACTGGGTGCAATCATAGAGTCCCCAACGATATCAACAAATTACAGAAGGGACTGACACAGACAAAAGATTGATGCCAGGGCCATGGACTGAAACTAAACACAAAAATTGCCTCATTATCCACTTTGGCAGAGAAGTAGCCTCTGCTAGTTATGATATAGACAGCACCCCTCTATGCTCAAACAGTGGTGCAAGACTTGGAAATGCAGGTGAATAGCAATCTAAACTTTGATTACCATGTGTCCACAGTAGTGAGGAAATCCTTCTACACTGCCCATCTCATAAATAAAAGCAGTGCATCCAAGACCGGGGAGGTCATTAGTCCTCTGTACTCAGCCCTTATCAGACCAATTATTGAGTACAATGCCCGCTTCTGTATGTATCTCACTAGACACCTGCATCAGCTGGAGAGACCACAGAGATTTCTAACCAAGAGAATTCAGGGCTTCCAAGACATAACCTACATGAAATGATTGAAAGCCCTATGACTGTGCTCTGTATCATACAGGCCACTGAGAGGTGATCTGTGTCTGGCCTACAGAGCAGTCTCTGTCCTTCCCCTAATGGACATCCGCAAATAAAATGTGACAAGAGTCACTCACTTCAGAGATCTTAACCTGGCCTGTGACATTATTAGAACTTGTGCAAGGGACAGATACGTCTCCCAGAGATTGACCCTATTTAAGCTCAACTTTGACAATCGGATGGGAAACTGCAAATTCACCCAAGGAGTGGCACCTATGGTCCCCATGGACAGGGACACTTTGTGCTGATCATAGTATCACTCTGCAAACAACAACCATCTAATTATGGTCAACTGGGGTACTTGGGGTTTTTACATAGCTAGGCTTGTAAAGGCCCTAGGACCATTAGCCTAGTAACCTCCTATGAACCTATTAACCTATGCAGTATTCTTTGACATGTAACAGCTATCTAATCTTGCCCATGAACCACAGTTTCCTGAAAATGTGTACATTAAATTTCATTCTTTTTTATTTTCATTACAATTATAAGCCCAAGTACCTGTATATATTTCATTAAGAATCTTCCCTCAGCCAGTATGCTATAATATCTTGGCCCTCAGAGAGATCTTCCTTATTTCATATAGAGTTACAATCTCCTGGTAATACTTTGCATCCTTAATGAAAGGATATGACTTTTCCCATAATATTCTTTATGTCATCTGTCCCTCCTTTTCATTGGAATATATATTGCATAAAGTATAATTCTTATATCCTGCCAACAGCCCTCACCTGTATAAATCTCCCTTGCCCACCCTTCCTTTGTTCTTCAGTCTTTATTTGTATACCCTTTTTACTTATGTTATTCATTATTTTGAGCAAAATATATGGAAATTCGTCTGATTGATGGTGAGTGGCTGTCCTGAATCTGTGAAGCTGTACTACTGAGCTGACATTGGGAACCTTAGCAACTGGTCATCTATACAGTTCTTCCACAAATGGCAGCACACCCCCTGCAAAGCAGAGAGACCAAGTGGTTTATGGCTCACACCTCATTTATCTGTACAAAACATACACCCCAAGCACTTTCCCTAGACAGGAGTCTTTAATTACCTCCAAACCTTTCAATGACTTTTTATAGCGTACTTTATTTCCTTACTTTACTCCTCCATTTTTTATTTCTCCTTTTCCTTACTCTTTCTGTCTCTCCTCACTCTCAAACAGCTGATCCCATATCCTCTATCTATTCTTGTGCAGAGTGCTCACTCTGGTCCTGCCTCTTCACTTCCAAACCTCTTAACCCATTTATTATCTCTATCTGATTTGTTTGAGTGGGCTCTGTTTATGTCTTCCATTTTCTTGTAATGACTTTTTTGCCACTAATAATATTAAACCTACCTATATTTTGACATGCGAAGATTAAATAAAAATCAATTTTCCTGTAACTGCCATTCACATCCTAAGAATTTCTCCACCAAATTCTGCAATCCTTCTTGAAATCTAATTAATTAATTTGGGGCACGTCTAGAAAATAGGTTGCCAAGCTACTGTCCCCTTTCAAAGTTTACAGCACATTTTATTGAGTCTATCATTTTTTTTTGAAAATTGTTTCATCTCGTTTGTTTTATACATCATTTGCTTTTGAAAATAGAAAAAGTCTTTGCAGGAAATATTTTCTTTGAAGTAAACATTGTTAGCTTTTCTTCTCTGATTGCCTGGTTGCTTATGACTCTACCTCTACCAGCTTCTGCTGCTCCTGTATATTCTGGTCTATTTACCACTATGTCTTATGCCTGTCAAGAGTCTCTGCAGGTTTCTAATTCAAGTAGACAGAATGGTTTAATTTGCACTCTCAGAAGTGCAACATTTCTCTATGTACAGAAGTTGATAAAATGTAACTTGTAGTACAATCATTCAAATTAGCATATATACAAACCGCTCGACTCAATGAAGTTCATTTATAAAGTTGTACATGAATATATATATATATATATATATATATATATATATATATATATATATATATATATATATATATATATATATATATATATATATATATAATTTATTTCAATATTTTGTAAGAAACAAAATCATTTATATCTGAATACTGAACAGTTAATGAAATTGGTCACAAGCTATATTAACAAAATGTGAATCTACTCATGTTTCTTCTGCATTTAGTTTACTTTAGCTTTATGTAAATATTTTCTCACTAATTAAGGGTAAATTTGCATTAAGAAGATATACAGAGAATAAGCATGTCACACTTACACTACTGTGGCCAGCAGAGCAAAAGCATGTCACACACTTCAAAGTGATGTGCCCAACAGAATCTATGTCATTCACAAGAAAGGGTTCCACAAAGTGTAGTGGCAGCATTTTCTTAATCCACTGAGTAACTGGTGTGGAATGGCAAGACTCAATAACTCCTCGGCTTGGACAGTGCACAAAGTTTATTCCAAAAAAACAAAATAAAAATATAACTAAACACTCCAGGTTAAGCGCTTTCATCTGGCAAAAGCAGACTTCTTCAGAACAACAATAATTGATACTGCACCCATTAAATAAACTTTTAGGCGCCAAAAGACATTTCTCATTAGATGATTTAAAGGTATATCCATATAAAACATACGTAGACAGTCCTATCCCTTTTATTACAATGAAACTCACATATCAATAAAACATAAATATAAAAATGTATACATATAAATATAAGTATAAATAAGATAAATAATCATGTATTAAATAATCATGTATAAAATGTATTATAATGTAGTTAATATGTATATGATGTACCCATATAATTTCTGTTATCAAAGCCAATGATCTAACCATAAAAAATCCATAAAAGACCTTAAAAACGTAATAATATTAAAATGTACTGTAATACTAAACCAAAAACTATGCTAAACATAAGAATGGTTTTATACTAATAGAATCATTGATGCCAGGTAGCCTCGTGGCATCAGTAATTATCTGCCACTTACTCTCCTTCATGGCCAAAAGGCTTTGACATTCACTCCATATGCTGTAATGCTAACCTGATCAATGATAACAAATTTAAAATAATGCGTGTCTCCACTTTTAAATATATGCCTATAAAGGGTATTCTTGTTGTCTTTATTTTTGATACTGTAAAGATGTTCATAAATACGTCGTCTCAGCTGTCTCTCGGTCTTTCCGATATAAAATGCTGAACATGTTTGGCAAGTTGCCAAATAGACAATGTATTTAGTATTATAATTCCCTGCCCTACATCTTATATATGTTTTGTTAAAGTTGTCCAATTTCACACCCACTGTTTCATTAATAGTGTAACATTGATTGCATGCTCCACATTTGCTTGTACTACTTGTCCCCCCATTCTTACCACATATATTGGATTCTAAAATCCTTTTAAGATTGTATCCAGTTTTGTAAACGAATTTGGGATGAGAACCCAAAACCTGGGCTAAATCATCATCCATAGTGATCAAGTTCCAATGTTGTCTTACAATATTTTCTATATACTGAACTACTGGGGAGTACATAAGCACACAAATCCTATGACCAAAATCCTCTATTGATTTATTTCCCGAGGATGGAACTTCATGTGTTAAATGACCTAATAAAGGTACATACTTTTTACCCCACTCCTTACTGACATATCTAACAACATCATTTAATAAGGGTACAGGATATCCTCTTACACTAAATATTGACTTAATTAAATATAATTAAATATAATTCTTTGACCATAATTTCTTTAGTCGAGGACATTCGGGCAGCTCTGATACACTGCCCCTTGAATACATTTTTAAATACATGTTTAGGATGGTTACTGCTAAACTCTAAATAGTCGTTGGAGAATGTCTCCTTTCTATGTATACAAGATATAAATCCTCCATCACCATGGCTAATATATGTATCCAAATATGCTGTACCACTTTTATTGATGTTAAATGTAAACTTTAAAAAGTCTGTTGTATTATTAATATAGTCAATAAAGGACTGAATCAATTCTTCAGGACCTTTCCATAACACAAAGAGATCATCCAAGAACCTCGAGTAATATACAATATATTGATAAAATTCACTATTGAATAGGAATTGGGTTTCCCATTCGAGCATGACAAGATTGGCGAATATGGGAGCACAAGAAGCTCCCATAGCAACGCCTCTAGTCTGTCTAAAAAATTAGTTTTCAAAGTGGATGTAATTATGGTCTAACACTAAACCCATCATGTCAATAATAAGACCAATTTTGTCCCAATCCAAATTTGAGTGTTTCCTTAGGCTATTGCTAAAATAATCAAGTCCTATTTCCTTGGGAATACAAGAAAAAAGGTCAATAACATCAATAGTGATGTAAATAAGGTTCTTGTTCCATAATTGTGGTGTCAAATGTCTAAGAAACATCCAAGAATCCTTAATTAGATGAGGAATGTTATTGTAAATAGGCTTCACTCACTTATCAATAAAAATTTGGAATGTCCTCCTTTTAGACCCATAATATCAGGAAGCAAGTCAAAATCTTTTCCCTTGGGTGTTGCTATTGATAAGTGGGTTAAACACCACCATATTTGAATAGGTATGAGGCCAGACATCCCAACTGTGACTGATTTACAGGGATGTCCTTCATTTGTCAAAAAATGTTACCTGTGCCCCACTGACTCCCTGTGAAATGTACTAACAGTAGGCAGAAAGGTGGGGAATCCCACGTAATGTACACTATCAATAAGTTAAAGTAGACACTACTTGCATGTCAGAAATGGTGTAGTAATACATATGCTCAAAATACCCCACAGTCACAACTGCAGAATATCTGAAATATATCATGGGTGTATCCCACTGATATGTACCGTTCCCTGAGGCTGGTCAAATATATACCTGAAAGTATCTCAGGCCTGGAAGTGTCAGAAACACACAGGCATATCAGCCTGTCTGCTGTTACACACTCTGCGAATAGCTGTAGAATTGCTTCCACAAGCACACCCTCATGTAGGAGTACAACCCAGAAATATCAAAGGATGTAGCCATCTAACAAACTAAGGACAGTATAGCAGTTTACAAGCACTGCATGTGCCTGATATTCTTAACTGTTAGTGCAAAGTACAAGGCCCCACTACTGCTCAGCAGCAAAATAAGATACCCTTGAAAGTGTCAAACCCCAGACCTTGGCCTCACCAAACTGCATGCAGTGTCACCAAACCACTCCAAACATATAAGAAATTGCTGCTGAAAGAAATATATCATGCATTACCAGGAGTGAATGTAAATAGAAAATAGGAAAGCCATAGCAACACATTCCAGTAAAGACAAATATCAGGCCTTCAAAGAGTGAATGAAAAGGCAAAATAGTGAAGCCATAGCAACACGTTGCAAGAGCTACTGTTGTATACCAGTTAATCCACGAGTCCCACAGGAAAGTACATACTCCCATGTAAACAGTGTTAGCATTATTAGGTGTGAGTTAACATACACACTGAGAAGAATGAACCTGGGAGAAGCAACAGTCAGGTTTCAGTACAACATGCATTTCAGTGGCTACAACACAGCCTTAGATATGAGAGACATACCAACCTTTTGATTGATACAACAGTGTCCACAGCAAACCAGCATGGTCCCCACCTTGCTAAACTGAAAGGCCTACGCCTACCTAACCTAACATTTTATAGCACTGTCCTGAAATCACAGTGAGAACTGCAATTACCACACAGCAGGCTACATGCAATTAGTAAAGGGAGAGAGAGAGAGAGACAGAGAAAGAGAGAGACAAAAAAAAAAAAAAAAAAAAACAAGCCATCAAGCCAGCCAGCAAGCCAGCCATCCAAAAAAGCTGTCAGAAACAAAGGTAATGTAAACTACATTATCTAAAAATCTACATACTGTGAACCCTCCATATGTGTTAGCAGTCTGTATCTATATGTATATGAAGATGTGCAAAGGGCAAGGGACATACTGCAACTGTTAGTGAAGGCTGGACATACATATGTAGTTGAAGGTTGCTATGTGCACATATCATTGTAGGTTGTAGTACAATGTACAATGTACAATCTAGGTTGTACAGCAATGGATGATTAGAAGTATGTTTGTGTGTGTATGTGTATGTATATACAAATATATATATGTACATAGATAGAGAGGTATGTATAAATAGATAGACATATATAGATAGATAGATAGACTATGTATATACATATAGATGTAATAGACACATACATATATAGATATATATAGATACATACACATATACAGACAGATATGAATGTCTATAGATATGTATGTATATGAATATATCTATCTATCTATATATATATATATATATATATATATATATATATATATATATAGATATATATAGAGTGAGAGAGGCACATGGGGGCAGATGTACTGCAACAGGTGCCTGGTGACGAAGGCATGGACTGAAAACCAGTGTGGATACTGGAGTACCATACCCCATTCCAAAACACTTTAACCACTAACTACCACATAGGTGGTTGCCTGCCTACTACAGGAGGTGTCAGAAGGGAACATGGGAAACAAGTGCACAATAGCCTCCCTTTGATATTCACAGTGGCACACTAGTCTTGTAATCCCTGTACATGGTACATGTCATCACAAATGGTGTGTCAGCTAGGGAAATGTAGGTCAGTGTACCCCTCTACACCTCGCAATGTCCTACACGTTATGTACCTCCCATGGCAACTACAGCAAGGGAAAAGGCCACAGACATACCTAACAAAGAGTGATAATGCCCTCAAACACATTCCCTATGCAGAGTGACTGACAAAACCACAGATAGACTGCCTTTCATATGACCTACACAGAGGTTACCACTGCTGGACATACAGAGTTATGTCACACCCATACCAGTTGTCCAACCACCATGGTAACACCTCACAACCTGTCCAGCCTAAATGACCTATGGCCCTCATCCTTGTCACCGCAGAAAAGAGCACATGCTGGAGGTACAGGTTCCTATCCACAAATAAGCCATACCCTGGACTAAACCACCCAGCATTAACAAGCAAGGCTCCTTATTAGTAGATGTCAGATATACCCCCGATGAATGTTATGGAGATAGGTAATATGCCGTATGAGTCACCTCTGTGTAACTGTTTGACAGGAGCAAGTACAATCACATTACATGTGTCTCAAGGGGCAGGGTAGCATAAGGCTATGCTGCCGTAGGCCCAGGGCCAATAGCATAGTACCTACCTATGACAATGCACACACACATGTACTCATTGCAATACCAACTATGTGAGGTGGAATGAGTGTGACACTGACTGTGTGCAAGGTCTGTAATGGTGTGATTGCTCAGCATGACTTTGTGTCTGTCATGGTAGTGTGTGTCCTCAGTGTGAGGCCAGAGAAGGATGTGTCAGTTATTGGGATACAAACATACTATATTGCCATATGTTGTGCTGTAGTTCACAGTGTACGACTCATGTGTAGGTAGGGGTATGGCAGCAAAGACTAGGGTGGATTACCAGTGAAAATGTAAATGTGCATTGCATGCATTGCATGGGATGACAATATTCTCCATCCATTAGCTTGATACATACCCCCAGTGTGAGGTTGTGCATTGTACCTCAAACAGTGTGCCGAGTGCTGGTCTGTACTAGTTTGTTGTATGGAGTGTGCCAGGCACTGTCACACAGTTGTTGGCTGAGCAGTGATATGTGGTAATTTACATGTGTATCCCCTGATAGACAGACAGATGCTATATATGGCAGTTCAGTGATATCAGTACAGTAGAGTATTACGTGTGCCATATTACTTGCTCACATATTTTTCTTTTCCTTCCAGGGCGATGGTGCATCAGCGCAACCCCTGTTATTCGGCTGCAGAAGATGAGGAGATACACCGGAGCCTGGTGTGGGATTTTTCCACATTGTTTTCCAGGACCAGCCAGAATCAGCAGGAGAGGGCTGCACTGTGGCAAGACCTTGTCCATCGGGTAAATGACATAGGCGTGAATAACCGGACATATGAGCAGGTACGCCATCACTGCAGTGATTTAATTAGAAATGTCCATCAGCGTGCGTCTGATATCCACAGACAACAGCTTGCCACAGGTGGTGGGGTACCTATCCACCCCCCCTCACCAGAGTGGAGGAGCTCCTCCTAAGTGTTGTGGCTCCAGCCCAACAACAACAACATCCACAGACATGTGTCATGATGGAGGCTGGAGCCACCCAGCATGTCGACATGGAGTGTGCAGGTAACATGCCATATCTGTAGTTGACTGTTCTCTACACTGGTAGTTCATGCATGTGTGAGATGTGTACTGTGTGTTTAGCTGTTATCCTGCCTATTCTTGTGCAAGATTGATATTCTGAATATCATCAGTACACCTGTGTAAGCCAACTGTTGTACTACTGTACTGTATCATACTCACAGTATCAATGGCACAGTTGTGGCCACTGACAATAACTCACTTATTTGTGGAGGTCTCTCTGGAGTAACAGCAAGGCAGCCAATCCATGCTGGTGAGTGTGTAATAATACTATTAATACTAATAATAATATTAATACTTATAATACCCTCAAACAGTATTGTGTATGTGTTGGATTGCAGGTGTGTGTGTGTTTGTATCTGCTGTACTGAGTAGTGTGCATGTGTGCCTGTGTGCATGTGTGCATGTGCCCGTGTGCATGTGTGCATGTGCCCGTGTGCATGTGTGCCCGTCTGCCCGTGCGCATGTGTGCATGTGTGCATGTGCCCGTGTGCCCATGTGCAGGTGTGCATGTGCCCGTGTGCATGTGTGCATGTGTGCACATGTGCATGTGTGCATGTGCCCGTGTGCATGTGTGCATGTGTGCATGTGCCCGTATGTATGTGTGCATGTCCCCGTGTGCATATGTGCCTGTGTACCTGTGTGCATGTGCCCGTGTGCATCTGTGGTAACATTGTGTACACACTGTAAACTGTGTTTCCTGTCTTCCTCTCACAGGTTCTGGTGTTGCTCTGTTGCCATGCAGCAGGGAACCTGAAGCCACTGCTGGGGATAGTGATAATGATGATACATGTGTAATGGCACAGGGAGGTGTGACAGGGTCTGTTGTTGGTCAGCCAATCGACAGTACACAGCAGTCAACCCCATCAATGCGCACAGTCATCCTGCCGATACATCCATTGTCACCAATGTCCATAGGTGAGGGACAGCATACAGTGGGCATTGACCAGGGTAATGTGGTATCAGTGGCAGATGCATCCCCTCACAGCAGCCATGGCCAGAGTCCTGACATGGTACCACACAGGCAGATGTCCAGGGGTTCTCGTGGGAGCATCCATGGTCGTACTGCCCCTGTCAGACGTGCCCACAGAGGTCTTTCAACCTCAGCTATGTTCCGGGCTGTAATGCAGGCACAGGCACATATGGAACGGTACACCAGACAGGGTCTGAGGGAGCTTAGAGCACATCGCACTGCTATGAATGACACTATGCATGACGTTGCGGCTGCCATCCATACTGTTGGCGTGGTCATTGACAGATGTTGGGGGGGGGCACATTAGATCTGTTTCATAACTACATGTCCATGAGCCAGGGCAATGCAGGATGGTTGAGGCGTCGACTTGGACATATGCCAGCAACATCATCAGCTGGCAGTCATTGTGGACGACAACAAACCCGCAGCCGCTCCCATAGTGCCAGTACCCCTGGGTCTGTGATGTCATCAGACCGTCCTAGAAGACCATGTGCACATGGCTCTGGACAGTCCCAGCAGGGACATGTGTCCAGTCATCAACCAACTGCTTCTGATGACAGTACCCAGTCTGGCTTAGTACCTGATACTGTCTGTGCACCCCTGCCAGGCACAGGTACCATGTCCGTGGCCAGAGACAGTGATCTGTATGACCTGGCAGGTACAGTCTGTGGCTGTCCACAAACACCCGTATATGGCAGCCATGTGGTGGAACTGTGTGCATGCATACACACATGCATAATGCTAACACTTAGGGCTAACACATACACACACACACTGCATCAACGTTGCCCCATTTTGTACTGTTGTCCCTCACTAACACACACACACATACATGTTGATTGGATGTGTCAATAGCAGACTCTGGCATACCAAGTACACACCCTGTGCATATGATGAAACTGTGCCACCTCCTGCAATCTGTAACACTGATGCAGGAACAGGATAGCATGGTGCTGATGCACAGGGTGACTACATAGCACTGTAGTAATATTATCATGTTGCTTACAGTACAGTGTAATGATATCAATGTGGGTATATCCCAGCATGCCTGATGCATTAACAGTATGATTGTCATTGTAGTGTTTTTATACACCAGTGTTAATTCCAAAAGTGTAATGTCTGCACATGTTTGCATTCTGGTGGTAAGGCTGAAAACACAAACCCACCTACATAGGTATCACAGGGGATAAGAAACTGGAAGTAATGATACTCAATGCCTGACATCTAACCGCAAGATGCATGCAGTCCAAACTCTACTCAGCATGGAGAATGTTGATATCTGTGCAGTAACAGAAACCTGGTTCAAGGCTCCCAAGAGCACCCTAGCACTACCAGGTTACACCTCATACCATGCTTTACAGCCCCAAAACATGGAACTAACTATGAAGTGAGGGTGAGTATCAATAGATGTCAAGGATACCCACACCCCCAGGTTGGTGCCACAGCATGAAGCATCACAGACTATCCACGTGCAACTAACAGTGGGTAAAACTGCCTTCCAGTTCATAGCCTGCTACAGACCATTCTCCTAAACCCAGGTAACCCACTTGGCCTACTTATGAACACATGTAAATATAAAGGTGTCTCCAAACAACATTATATTGGGCAACTTCATCTGCCCACACATAGACTGGGAGCATTACTGTAGCTCCAACACCCTAGGCCAAAGGTCCCTAGAATTCATAAACTCAAATGCTATGGAACAACTTGTTACCACTCCCACAAGAGGAGAGAACATACTGCACCTGATCATCACCAACATGGGGACTCTATGCTCCAGACCAGAAGTGTATCCCTCACTGGTAAGATCATACCATAGAGTAATCTCACTGTATATTCACATACCAACCCCAGCCCCTGGCCAGAAACCACAGTGAAAAAGTTGTCTAAAGCAAATTCCACACACCTCAAAACCGAGACAGAGGTGGAATCCTTCAAAGCCCCCGGGCCTGTGGAAAATACGGCCCACACTGCTGAATCCTTTATAAACACATTCTATGAACGCCTTCAGGAATGCACAGATCATGCAATTCCAAATATAACCATGACCCAATCCTCCAAAGACAGGCGTCCTTTCTGGTGGACCCCAGCCACATAACAGAAAACAATAGAAGGAGGAAGCTACTACATGATCAAGCAATATCCCAGAAAGGGAAGGCATCTCTGATCAGTATTTTGAAAACATTATGGGCACTCATAAAATCGTCTAAGGCCAGCTTCAAGAGAAATATTGCACAAGACACTAAGGATAATCACAAGGCTTTCTTTACTTATGTTAGGAATCTGGGTGGGAATTACCAGATATGCTCAGAAGTTGTCCTAAATGACAAGGAATACACCTAAGCCACATACATTGCCAACATCATTGCTGACAGGTTCAGCACAAACATCTCACCCCCCCCACCACAAGGGCAAATATATATCCCAGCAGAGTGATGCCCCCCTGACATCTGAGATGCTCAGACGCCTCTCCAGAGCAAAAACACAGCATCAATGGGAGCAGACAGTGTCCCAGGCTGCATCCTACATGAACTCCAAGAAGAACTAAACACAAACATAAAACTACTGTTCAATCCCAGCCTTACTACAGGATATGTACCCAAGGAGTGGCGTACAGCAACAGTGATCCCTCTCCACAAAGGTGGTGCCTCAACGGATCCTGGAAACTATCACCCCATATGCCTGACTAGCTTGGTCTGCAAAGCTATGGAAAGGATCATCATAGACCTCATAAATAAAGCTATTGGGGACCTACAGACACTGGATCCTACCCAGTTCGGCTTTGTTGAGGGCACATCCTGCCTCTTAAACCTGGTTGATGTCTTTGAAACAGTCACCAAGGCCAGTGACGAGGGGAAGGTGTTCAACACAGCCTACCTGGACCATTAAGTACTGTACACATGATTAGGGACCTGGGGACCCGAGTTGATAGCAAACTCTCATTTGACAACCACATGGTTGTAGTGGTTACACAGACAGTTTATATAGGCCACCTAATCATGAAGGGATTCACAGCTAGATCATGGGAGGTCATCGTGCCTCTTCAGTCATCCCTCATCAGGCCCATAATTGAGTACAATGCCCCTTTTGTGGTGTACCTTACCAGAGACCTGTCCTGCAGCAACTGGAAAGTCCACAAAAGTACCTCACCAAGGGGATCAAAGGGCTCCAACAGATGCCTGACATATAGAACCATGTCCAACCTGGAATTAATGGACATGCTGCACCTCAGAAAATCCAATTTCCATGGAGCTATGCGCTCGTGACACTTGCACCTCTGCACTTACATAAATAGGACATGCTGGAGGGACAGATTCATAACCCAGAGGCTCCCTTCATTCTGGAATTAAATCACAATCCAGGTTAGGGAGAGTCCCTTAATGACTCTCTGCAAGAGGACTGTTGCTGAGTGGATGGGAGATTGTAGGTTTACCCTGGGTTTCACTTCTGTGTCACTGTTACACAGAGGCTGAGTATACCAACCTGGAAAAAGGCCATATGAAAATACATTTAAAATGGGTGGCGAATGACAAACACAGTCTGGCTAGGCTTATAACTGCCCTAGGGCAGATAGCCTAGTATGAACCTATGAACCTATTACATGATGTATCCTCAACTGATACACAGATGTAGGAAACCCAGTGTCAGTGATATCCCTGTAGTACTACACTATACCAGTAGCCATTCTTACTGAGCCCCACACATCCCTGGGAAGAATACTGTTTGGCATATAGCAGTCTCACGTACATGCCAACACACTAGCGATATGTTCATCCACGACTGGAAATATATACAGTGGCCTACAATGCAGTCTGCACATGACACACATGACCACCAGAAGGGTATCATACAGATAGATACCTGTTGTCCAAGCCATGCTCTATTACTGTAATGCACCTGTAACTTTGTCATCAGCATGTACTTAACATAGTATTCCAGTAGTACCATGTAGGTGGCAGCACCCATCACGTAGAACGGGTAATGGTGTGTACATATGGACAAGTGTTTTCTTGTCTATCCTGTGATATTCACATTTCCAAAGGTATTGTGCAGTCCCTTGGTGTATCGCCTAAGCAAGAAGGTGTCTTTATGTATATCAGCAACAGTTGCCATACACCTACACTGGATGTCCATTACTCACAGACTTTGCTGTGTTATAACATGTATAACATATACTCCAGACATGAACCCTCATCCACATTAATATATCACAGCTTTCATGAGTGTGTGTCACCCAGTTGGCCTAGGACACAGATCACTATGGTAGCCTGCATTGTCAACAACATACATGTATGGTGTACAGTCTGGGAATCTGCAGGACATGCTGGCACAGGTAACAACTGTATTCATATGAGGCAGGCTTCACACATAGGAGCTATTGAAGGTCACAGGTACATATCTGTATGTGGCACACACATACCTGATGTGTGCATTGCACTTACTGTTATAATTATATGTCATACAATAATAAAAGCAAAACCCACCACACATTGACAAACTGTGTGACAAACACACACATGGCTTTTGTAGGATTCAACCCCCTACCTAACTATGTTATGACACTTGAGAGAGGCATTAGCGCAGCGCTATTCGCATTACTGGGTGGTTTTCCTTCTCCTGCTGTACTTATAGGGTGCTGACATCATCAGTCTTTACAAAGAGGAATGTACATCATGTAGTGTGTTATTCCAGTTGTCAAGAGAATTGCACACAAGTGGAAAAAACTAAGGGTAATGCTGCTCAATGCCAGAAGTCTAAATCTCAAGATGCATGCTCTCAAAGCCCTCCTCATTATGGAGAACATTGATGTCTGTGCAGCGACTGAAACCTGGTTCAAGGCTCCTGAGAGCACCACAGCACTACCAGGTTATACCTCATATCATGCTTTTCGCCCCAAAACTTGGACCGAACCACAAAGGAGGGGGGGTATCCATATTCATCAAAGATACCCACACCTCCAGGTTAGTGGCAACGCACAAAGCATTGGAGACCATCCATGTTTAACTAACTGTAGGCAAAACTGCCTTACAGTTTGTAGCATGCTACAGACCACCCTCTCAAACTCAGGAACCCCACTCAGCCTTCCTGAAGACACTGGAGAGTATAAATGTCTCTCCAAATACCATCATATTGGGAGACTTCAACTACCCAAACATAGACTGGGAGCATTACTCAAGCCCCAACACCCTAGGCCAAAGGTTCCTAGAATTCATAAACTCAAATGCAATGGAACAATTAGTCACCACTCCCACAAGAGGAGATAATATACTAGACCTGATCATCACAAACATGGGGACACAATGCTCCACACCGGAAGTATAACCCTCATTGGTGAGATCAGACCATAAATTAATCTCACTGGAAATCCACATCCCACTCCCACCCCCAGCACAAAAGACCACAGTGAAGAATTTCTCAAAAGCCGACTTCACACTTCTTAAGACTGAAGTGGTATCCTTCAAGGCCCCTGGGCCAGTGGAAACCACAGCCCACACCGCTGAATCCTTTATAAACGCTTTCTATGGACACCTTCAAGAATGCATGGATCATGCAATCCCAAATAAAACCAAGACCCATTCCCCCAAAGGCAGGTGTCCTTTCTGTTGGACCCCAGCCATTAACAAGCTGTACAACAGGAGGAGGAAGCTACTACATGACAGAGCAAAATCCCCAAAAGGGAATGCATCTCTGATCAGTACTAGCAAACAACTACGATCACTCATAAAATTATCCAAGGTCAACTTTGAGGGAAAAATCACAAAAGACACTAAAGACAATCACAAGGCCTTCTTCAGTTATGTTAGAAACCTGGGTGGAAACTCCCACATATGCTCAGAGGTAGTCCAAAATGACAAAAAATACACTGAACACACAGACATTGGCAACATACTGGCAGACAGGTTCAGTGCAAATTTCTCACCCCCCTCCCCCCCAAAAGGAGAAATATCTATCCCAGCAGAGTGTAGCCTCCCTGACATCTCAGATGCCCAGATGAGAGCCGTTCTCCAAAGCTGAAAACACAGCATCAATGGAACCAGACGGTGTCCAGGGTTGCGTGCTACATGAACTCCAAGGGGAACTAAACCCGCACATAAGGCTGCTGTTTAATCTTAGCCTTACTACAGGATACGTACCCAAAGAATGGCGTACAGCAACAGTGGTCCCACTCCACAAAGGAGGTGCTTCTACGGACCCTGGAAATTACCGCCCCATAAGCTTGACGAGCCTGGTCTGCAAAGCTATGGAGAGGATCATTATGGAACTCATAAACAAAGACATTGGGGACCTACAGACACTGGATCCTACCCAATTCGGCTTTGTCAAGGGCAGATCCTGCCTTTTGAACCTGGTCGACTTTTTTGAAACAGTCACTAAGGCCATTGATGAGGGTAAGGAAGTTCACACAGCCTACCTTGATCTTGCAAGAGCCTTCGACACAATACCCCACTCGGGCATCATAGACAAGCTCACCAGCTTAAATGTAAACCCATATGTCATAAGATGGGTTGCAAACTGGCTGAAGGACAGAACCCACAGGGTCAGAATTGCTGGAGCCATGTCAGACTCTAAGCCAGTCACAAGCGGTATCCCACAGGGCTCAGTCCTGGGACCCCTCTTGATCGGCATTTATTTTTCCAAGGTGCAAGCAAACATAGGAGGATTGTGGCTGACAAAGTTCGCAGATGACTGCACACTGGGCGCCATAACTGATACTCCAGCGGACACAAGCATCCTTCAGAAAGGCCTCGTAGAAATGTATAACTGGTGCCAGAGCCATGGCCTTAAACTGAACATCAAAAACTGTATAGTCATACCCTTTGGGAAAAACAAATTACCCACAAATTACCACATAGGTGGTAATCCATTAAATACGGAAGAAGTAATCAGGGACCTAGGGACCCAAGTTGACAGTAACCTCTCATTTGACACTCACATTGCCAAGGTGGTTAGGAAGACCTTCTATATTACCCACCTTATCATGATAGGATTCACATCTAGATCAAGAGAGGTCATCGTGCCCCTATACTCTTCCCTTATCAGGCCCATAATTGAGTACAATGCCCCATTTGGGATGTACCTTACCCAACACCTGCAGCAGTTAGACAGACCCCAAATGTACCTCACCAAGAGGATCAAGGGTCTCAAACATATGTCATATGCTGCCCGGCTGAAGAAACTACAGCTCTATTCAGTCGTATACCGCCTACTCAGAGGCAATCTATGCCTGATGTACAAGGCCATGTCCAATCCAGAATTAATGGACATGCTCCACCTCAGAAAATCCAAATCCACCAGAGCCACGAGAGTGAGGGATTTGAACCTCAACACAGAAATAAATAGGACGTGTTGGAGGGACAGATTCATAACCCAAAGGCTCCCTACACTGTGGAACAGAATCCCAGTCCATATTAGGCAGAGCCCCTCACTGACTCTCTTGAAGAGAAATATTGACGAGTGGATGGGAGTTTGTAGGTTTACCCCGGGGGTCATCACTGTGTCACTACTACACAGAGGCACAGTAAACTAAACCCTACATGGGCATAGTACTCTCATTCTAAGGGGTGGAGAAAGCCACACACACTCTGGCTAGGCTTATAAATGCCCTAGGGCAGATAGCCTAGTATGAACCTATGAACCTATGAACCTATATACATCACAGATACACACACCTCTGGGTTGTTACCACTGCAGTAAGCATGACAGGCCATACATATACAACTACCATTGTGCAAAACTGCCTTTTGGTTTGGTGTGTAGTTCAGACCACCCCCTCCCATATCCAGGAACCACACTTGGCTTCCCTGGGAACAGTGTGGGATATGAAGGTGTTCACATACACCATTACAGTGGTTAACTTTAGGTACAGGAATATTGACTGGGGGAACTACTCAGGCCTCAACAACATCGCCCTACAGCCACTATAATTTGTGAATCCATGTGCTATGGCAGAACCAGTCACCACAGCCACAAGGGGGAATACATATTGGACCTGATCATCTCCAACATGGGGACTCTATGTTCCACACCAGAGGTAGACCACCATTGTTAAGATATGACCATAACCAACTTTCCCTGGACATCCATATCTGATCCCCACCCCCAGGCAAGGACATCACTGCTAACAAAGTATTTCTCAAAAGCAGACTTTGCACATGTGAAGACTGGGGTGGAATACTTCAAAGGCCCTGTGCTGGAGGATTATACAGCCCAATCTGCAGAATCCTTTACAAATGCATTCTAGGAGCACCTGCAGGTTTTCATTGATCATGCTATCCCAAATAAAACCAAGACTCCTCCACAACAGGAGACCTGTCTGGTTGACACCAGCCATATATAAGCTGTACAACAGAAGGAGGGAGCTAATACATAACAGAGCAATATCCCACAGAGGGAGGACATCTCTGAACAGTATTGGCAGGACACTTCAATCCCTCAAAATCATCACTTGCAAGTTTGGACAGTGAAATTGCCCAGACACTACAAATAAGGCTCCCCTCAATCTGGAATTGAATCCCAATTAATGTTAGACATAGCCCCTCACCAACCCTCTTCCAGCAAACTCCAGCCACATGGATGTGACATTGCAAATTCAACCCCTGGGATCTCCACTGTGTCCCTGCTTGATGGAGGCACAACAAACTAGCCTTAAACGGTGCCTTCTGTGACCTACTTTACAGAGGCACAGTAGGCTACTGTACTGGGGAGGCAGACGCCAAATACACTCTGGCTAGGCTTATGCATTCCCTATGGCAAACAGCCTAGTATCGACCTCTGAACCCATATGTTTATGTTTGGGATGCACAATATTTGTTGCTGATAAACTGTTTGCAGGTCTTTATTGCCATAGCTTTCCCTGTTTCTATGAACAACTTGTGTATCTGTGGAAGATGTTTGATCATGACAGGGTTCCAGTATATTACTTATATCTCTATTGTCATTTAACTGTGTGCACTGGGCAGATTGCTGTATTGTGGGAGGTTCCTGGCTTAACACATACAAATGCCAGATATGTGTGGCCGACTGCTATACTGGGACATGGCCAAGTGTGTGAGCATGCCCAGTTCAGGCTTTCCATGGTTTGTTGCCTGACATATGTCTCATTTATCAAAGTGTGTGAGCATGCCCAGTGTGACCTTTCCATATGTTGAGATCTGAGGTCCACTACATTTGTGGTTGTGTGTGAACTTGAACAATAGTTGACATTTACAGTGTGTGTGTGTGTCGGAAGTCATGTGTTCTTACTGCCCAACTGCTTTGTGTCTGAACCCAACAGGGATTATGCTGTGCCTGCAGGGATTCCATGGGACAGTTTGCATACACTTGTCAACATTCTTTCATAGTGACCAAACACTGTAATATTGTCATAGTGTAGTGGTTCAGTCCTTTCACTCTGGTGCACAGTATCCTGGGTTTGAGTCCCATCACTGCTTTAAATATTCATACTGAGCACACCAGACTAAGGTATGATCATGTTGCATTTTGTTCAGCTATGGCCTACTTAAACCAAGCTTGTCCAACATTACTAGTGTATTCTGCAACTTGGGTGGACATTGACAAGCACTTGGCTATGTGCCCTAGGGCATTTCTAATCCTAGTCAGAGTGTGTTTGTCCTTCAACACACATTTTAACTGGTGTTTGCCATGACATTTTTCAAGGTTAGTATACTGTGCCTCTGTCTAACTGTGACATAAAAGTGATACCCAGGGTAAACCTACAATCTCCCATACACTCATCAAGATTCCTCTTGAAGAGAGTCAATGAGGGACTCTGCCTAACCTGGACTGGGATTTTATTCCAGAGTGAAGGGAGCCTCTGGGTTATGAATCTGTCCCTCCAGCATGTCCTATTTATTTCAGTGCTGAGGTTCAAGTCTCTCAAGCTCGTCGCTCGATGGGATTTGGATTTTCTGAGGTGCAGCATGTCCATTAATTCTGGGTTGGACATGGCTTTATACATCAGGCACCGATCGCCTCTGAGCAGGCGGTATGCCACTGAGTAGAGCTGGAGTTTCTTTAACCGGGCAGCATATGGCATCTGTCTGAGCCCTTTGATCTTCTTGGTGAGGTACTTTTGGGGTCTTTCCAGTCACTGCAGGTGTCTGGAAAGGTACATCCCAAAAGGGGCATTGTACTCAATTATGGGCCTGATGAGGGATGAGTAAAGAGGCATGATGACCTCCCCTGATCTAGATGTGAATCCCTTCATGATTAGGTGGGCTATATAAAATGTTTTTCTAACCACGTTGGCCACATGGTTGTCAAATGAGAGATTGCTATCAACTTGGGTCCCCAGGTCCCTTATTACTTCTTCTGTACTTAATGGATTACCACCTATGTGGTAATTTGTGGGCACTTTGTTTTTGCCAAAGGGGATGACTATACACTTTTTGGCGTTTAGCTTGAGGCCATGGCTCTGGCACCAGTTGTCTGTTTGTATGAAGCCCTTTTGAAGGATGCTTGTGTCAGCTGGAGAGTCGATTATGGTGCCCAGTTTGCAGTCATCTGCGAACTTGGTCAGCCACAGTCCTTCCGTGTTGGCCTGTACCTCCGAGAAATATATACCGAACAAGAGAGGTCCCAGGACTGAGCCTTGTGGGACACCACTTGTAACTGGTTTGGAGTCCGACATGGCTCCAGCAATTCTAACCATGTGGGTTCTGTCCTTGAGCCAGTTTGCAACCCATCTAGTGACATAGGGGTTTATATTTAAGCTGGTGAGCTTATCTATAATGCCCGAGTGGGGTATTTTATCAAAGGCTTTTGCGAGGTCTAGGTAGGCTGTGTTGACCACCTTCCCCTCGTCAATGGCCTTGGTGACCATTTCATAGACATCAACCAGGTTTAAGAGGCAGGATCTGCCCTACACAAAGCCAAACTGGGTAGGATCCAGTGTCTGTAGGTCCCCAATATCTTTATTTATGAGGTCCATGATGATCCTTTCCATAGCTTTGCAGACCAAGCTAGGCAGGCTTATGGGGCAATAGTTTCCAGGATCCATTGAGGCACCACCTTTGTGGAGAGGGACCACTGTTGCTGTATGCCACTCTTTGGGTACATATCCTGTAGTAAGGCTGAGATTGAACAGTAGTTTTATGTTTGGGTTTAGCTCTTCTTGGAGTTCATGTAGGACACAGCCCGGGACACAGTCTGGTCCCATTGATGCTGTGATTTTTGCTTTGGAGAGGGCAGCTCTTACCTGAGCATCTGAGATGTCAGGGGGGCAGCACTCTGCTGGGATAGATATTTGCCCTTTTGGTGGGGGGGGGTTTGCGCTGAACCTGTCAGCTAGGATGTTGGCAATGTCTGTGGGTTCAGTGTATTTTTTGTCATTTTGGACTAATTCTGAGCATATCTGGGAATTCCCACCCAGGTTCCTAACATAACTAAAGAAATCCTTGTGATTATCCTTAGTGTCCTGTGCAATCTTTCTCTCGTAGCTGGCCTTAGACAATTTTATGAGTGCCCATAGTTTTTTGCTAATACTGATCAGAGATGCCTTCCCTTTTTGGGATTTTGCTCTATCATGTGGTAGCTTCCTCCTTCTATTGTATAGTTTGTTTATGGCTGGAGTCCACCAGACAGAACGTCTGCCTTTGGAGGATTTGGTCTTGGTTTTATTTGGGATTGCATGATCCATGCATTCCTGAAGGTGTTCATAGAATGCGTTTATAAAGGATTCTGCGGTCTGGGCTGTATTTTCCACAGGCCCGGCGGCTTTGAAGGATTCCACCTCGGTTTTGAGGAGTGCAATATTTTCTTTAGAGAAGTTTTTCACTGTGGTTTTCAGGGCAGGGGGTGGGGTCGGGATGTGAATATCCAGTGAGATTAGTTTATGGTCTGATCTTACCAGTGAGGGATACACTTCTGGTCTGGAGCATAGAGTCCCCATGTTGCTGATGATCAGGTCCAGTATGTTTTCCCCTGTTATGGGAGTGGTAACAAGTTGTTTCATAGCATTTGAGTTTATAAATTCTAGGAACCTTTGGGCTAGGGTGTTGGCGCTAGAGTAATGCTCCCAGTCTATGTCTGGGTAGTTGAAGTCGCCCAATATAATGGTGTTTGGAGAGACTTTCATATTTTCCAGTGTTCTCAGGAAGGCCGAGTGGGTTTCCTGGGTTTGGCAGGGTGGTCTGTAGCAGGCTATAAACTGGAAGGCAGTTTTACCCACTGTTAGTTGCACATGGATAGTCTCTGATGCTTCGTGCTGTGCCACCAGCCTGGAGGTGTGGGTATCTTTGACAAATATTGATACTCCCCCTCCTTTTGTTGTTTGGTCCAAGTTTTGGGGCCAAAAAGCATGGTAAGATGTATAACCTGGTAGTGCTGGGGTGCTCTCGGGAGCCTTGAACCAGGTTTCTGTTACTGCACAGATATCGATGTTCTCCATGCTAAGGGGAGTTTCGAGTGTGTGCATCTTGAGGTTTAGACTTCTGGCGTTGAGTAGCATTACTCTTAGTTTCTTATCCCTAGTGATACCTATGGAGGTGGGTTTGTCTTTTGAGCCTTGCCTGAAAAAAGCACTATGGGGGTAGCAAGAGCCTTTGCCAATAGCCCTTTGATCCTCCTGGTGAGGTACTTTTGGGGTCTTTCCAGTTGCTGGAGGTGTCTGCTAAGGTACATCCCACAAGGGGCATTGTACTCAATTGTGAGCCTGATTAAGGATGATTGAAGAGGCACGATGACCTCCCCTGATGTAGATGTGAATACCTTCATGATTAGGTGGGTATATGAAATGTTATTATAACCACTACAGCCACATGGTTGTCAAATGCAAGATTTCTATCAACTTGTGTCCCCAGGTCTCTTATTACTTCTTCTGTACTTAATGGGTCACCACCTATGTGGTAATTGGTGGGCACTTACTGTTTTTTCAAAGGGGATGACTATACACTTTTTTGCATTTAGCTTGATGACATGGCTCTGGCACCAGTTGTCTGCTTTTATGAGGCCCTTTTGTAGGATGTTTGTGTCAGCTGGAGGGTCAGATATGGCGCCCAGTTTGTAGTCATCTGCAAACTTGTTCAGACACAGTCCTTCCATGTTGGCCTGTACCTCCGAGAAATATGTACCAAAGAAGGGGGGGTCCCAGGACCGAGCCTTGTGGGATGCCAGTTGTAGCTGGTTTGGACTCTGACATGGCTCCAGCATTTCTGACCATGTCAGTTCTGTCCTTGAGCCGGTTTGCAACCCATCTAGTGACATAGGGGTTTATATTTAAGCTGGTGAGCTTATCTATAATGACCAAGTGGGGTATTGTATGGAAGGTTTTTTAAGGTCCAGGTAGGCTGTGTGGACCACCTTCCCCTCATCAATGGACTTGGTGACTGTTTCAAATGACTCAACCAGGTTTAAGGGGCAGGATCTGCCCTTAAGTAAGCCACACTGGGTAGGGTCCAGTGTCTGTAGGTCCCCAATATCTTTATTTCTGAGGTCCATGATGATCCTTTCCATAGCTTTGCAGACCAAGCTAGTCAGGATTCTGGGGTGATAGTTTGCAGTATCCATTCAGGCACCACCTTTGTGGAGGGGGACCACTGTTGCTGTACACTGCTCTTTGTGTACATATCCTGTGGTAAGGCTGAGACTGAGCAGTAGTTTTATTTGGTGTTCAATTCTTCTTGGACTTCATGTTGGACGCAGCCGGGACACCATCTGGTCCCATTGATGCTGTGTGTTTTGCTTTGGAGATGCTGGCTGTTACCTGAGCATCTGCAATGTCAGGGGGCCAGCACTCTGCTGGGATAGATGTTCGGCCATTTGGTGGGGAGTTTGCACTGAACCTGTCAGGTCGGATGTTGGCAATGTCTGTGGGTTTGGTGTATTGTTTGTCATTTTGGACTAATTCTGAGCATATCTGGGAATTCCCACCCAGGTTCCTACCATCAGTAAAGAAAGCCTTGTGGTTATCCTTAGTGTCCTGTACAATTTTTATCTCGTAGCTGGCCTTAGAGGATTTTATGTGTGGCCATAGTTTTTTGTCATAATACTGATCAGTGATGCCTTCCCTTTTTGGGTTTTGCTCTATCATGTAGTAGCTTCCTCCTTCTCTTGCATGGTTTGTTGATGGCTGGGGTCCACCAGATAGGATGCCTGCCTTTGGAGGATTGGGTCTTGGTTTTATTTGGGATTGCATAATCCATGCATTCCTGAAGGTGTTCATACCATGCATTTATAAAGGGTTCTGAGGTCTGGGCCATATTTTCCACAGGCACAAGGGCTTTAATGGATTCCACCTCAGTTTGGAGGAGTGCATAATTTGCTTTACACATGTTTTTTACTGTGGTTTTCTGGCCAGGGACTGGGGTCAGGATGTGAATATCCAGTGAGATTACTCTATGGTCTGATCTTACCAGTGAGGGATACACTTCTCGTCTTGGCCATAGAGTCCCCATGTTGGTGATTATCAGGTCCAGTATGTTTACCCCTCTTGTGGGAGTGGTGACAAGTTGTTCCATAGCATTTCGGTTTATGAATTTTAGGAACCTTTGGCCTAGGGTGTTGGAGCTAGCATAATGCTCCCAGTCTATGTTTGGGTAGTTGCAGTTGCCCAATATAATGTTGTTTGGAGAGACCTTCATATTTTCATGTGTTCTCAAGTAGGCCAAGTGGGGTTCCTGGATTTAGGAGGGTGGTGTGTAGCAGGCTACGAACTGGGAGGCAGGTTTAGCCACTGTTACTTGCACGTGGATAGTCTGTGCTGCTTCATGCTGTGGCACCAACCTGGGGGTGTGGGTATCTTTGACAATTATTGATACTCACCCTCCTTTTGTAGTTTGTTCCATGTTTGGGGATGTAAAGCATGGTATGAGGTGTAATCTGGTAGTGCTAGGGTGCTCTTGTGAACCTTGAACCAGGTTTCTGTTACTGCACAGATATCAACATTCTCCATGCTGAGGAGAGTTTGGACTGCATGCATCTTGCAGTTTAGACTTCTGGCATTGGGTAGCACTACTTCTAGTTTCGTATCCCTTGTGATACCTATGGATGTGGGTTTGGGTTTTGAGCCTTACCTATTCAAGGCACTATGGGGGTGACAACAGCCTTTGCCAGTATCCAAAAGGCCAGGGGTGATAGGTGCAAGCCATCCCTAGCGAAGCATCGTGTCTTGCTCAGCATGTCATCCCAGGCTGACAGGCATGGATCCCCTTTGACTAACAACAATACTTTAGCCAATTGTTGTAATTGTTCATCTTGTCTTCATATTGTGGCATCATGCTTGGTGACGGTAGGATGTTACTCAGGCTCATCAAGTTTACATATACTACATGGTGTTACATTGCTTAACACATGGCAATCATGCCTCAGGTGGTGCTGCAGGGCTGCCTATGTTGGATGCACATACTACACTCCCTGTACATGTTTGAAAGCAGGTTGTGTCAACTTAGGCATCCCTTTTACTATATGTGTGGTCAGAGAGAGATATAATTTCCAGGGTTCCTACTGAGCCAGTGTATGTGCTATGCATTGCCTCTTTGCCAAGGCCAAGGCATACTGGGCATGCCTCCTTCTGCCTACTGGGGCAGGCTCAGGTTGTTCCTCCTCCGAGTCATGCTCTTCCTGTGATGGCCTTGGCAATGGGGGGGGGCTGTTTGGGCCGGGCCTATGCTGGTCCTGCTGCAGCTGTTTTCGCAGAATCATATTATGTAGCATAGCACATACCATGACAATTTGGGTACATGTAGTTGGTGAGTACTGCAAGACTCCACCAGATGTGTCCAAGCACCGGAACCATGACTTGAGCAGCCCAAAGACATGCTCTATTACTTTACGTGTTTGTGCGTGTGCCTCATTATGGTGTTCCTGTTCAGGTGTGTGTGCATTTCTGATGGGTGTCATCAGCCACGGCTCCAGTGCATAGCCAGCATCCCCCAGTAGGTGACCATGTGGGATGTCCCCATTGGCAAATGTCTGGTACAGCTGCATCAGATGCCAGATATGGGAATCATGGTAGCTTCCAGGGCAGCCAGCACACACATTCATTATTATGCCCTGGGCATGACACACAACCTGGCAGTTGATGGAGGGGAAGTCCTTGCGGTTAATGTAGGCCCTACCCCGCTCACCGGCTGGTGCTTTGATGCATATATGCATGCAGTCTATTGCACCCACTACCTCAGGGTATTCCGCTATTTGCTGGATGAGACGCATATTGCTGGCCAATACCTCACGGGAATTGGGGAAATATACATGATCACCGACATGTGCTGACATGGCATTCAGGAACTGGTGTAGTACCCTGGATGCTGATGCCTGTGATATCCCCATCATATCACCAGTTGGTCTCTGGAAGGTACCTGTTGCTAGTATTCTTAGGGCAACACATACCTTGGTTTCCACTGGGATGGGTTCCCCTCTGTTGGTTCTGTGTGTGAGGCGTGGCCTGCACAGCTCAACAATTTGCTGCAGGAGGTCTCTGTCCACTCTATAGCGCTCCACTATCTCCAGCTCACGTAACCCCTGGTAGGTGACCCTGGGCCTGTACACTCTTCTCCGTCTCCTCACTGTGGGTTGACGGCAGCATTTGCATTGTCACCACCCTCAGCATGTTGCATATGTCGCCTTATAACAGCTATGGCAGCCCCTAGCATTTTTTGTCTGAGTGAAGCTTTTTCAGTTTTCACTTCTAGTAGCTTACTCCAGTGTTGAAGTGTCTGTTGAGAGAAACATACTGCACTGTTGTTTGCAGAGTTTTCAGTGCTGGGCTGGGCTACTGTTCTGCCTGTGTAATTGCCTGATTCTGATTGTTTTCACCTGCTAGCTATGCTAGTACCTGGTAGCTTCCTACAGTTTGTTGTGCTTCCTTTTTCCTCTCTGTTTCCTCAGGGGGGAGCGACGCGCATACAAGGAAAAACACGCGCACAGCAGCTAACACAAGCGCACCCATGCTTAGATGGACTACGACTTGCTTATTCGGGTTAAAACACGCGCACACCAGCGCAAACGTGTTTATAACTCTTTAAACAGCCTTATACATGCTTACTCCATCTTAAATGTGCGCACTCACGCTTACACGCGCACACTCATTGTTACTCGGGCTTCCCAGCGCGCACACGCGCGCATGTACGCTCGTCAAGAAACTTTAGTGTTATCCACAGTGTACACCTTACATTTCTTTGCTTTCCCATGTCTACCTGTTGACACACCTCTTTTCATGATGTCTAACTGACAGCTTTCACATCCCACTCTGCTCCAATGAGCTTCGTTTCTTTCATACGTACCCCCTTGTGATGTCACCTATCTCCTACTCTGTTACTCCCCCTTATCCTACTCCTACACTCCAGGGAATGTGCTCATATGCTATGTAAAAGTGCGATTCACTATCCTAACACTCATTTACATAGGATTGCCTACTAATGCTTACTTACATGTCTTACACTGAGCTTCCCCCCTTAGCAACCCTACTCGGTGGCCATGTTGTTTTCAGACTGCTATTCCCTTACATTGTATATTGATGGTTTGCATAAAACCCACGTTTATGGGTTTTAAATATTTTTCTGTTGATTTTTTTTTTTTAGCGCAGACGTCCAGATCCTTCTGTATAAGGATAGGGGAACATCTTAGCGACATTAGGAATAAACACAGTAATAATGCTTTATATAAACATGTTATTAAACACAATTCTGCTTCTTTTCAATTTATGGTCATTGATTGTATTGTTGGTAAATGTAGGGACATGCTGGGTTGGCATAATTTACTGAATTTTAAGGAACATAAATGGATCATCAAATTAGGGGCTCTATTTCCACCTGGTCTTAATGACCAATTTTAATTAACCAATTTACTGCCTGTATGCTGTGAGATATATATACTAATGTCAGTGATTATCTTATGTTTCCAGTGAAGAAGGCTAATATAGCCGAAACCGGTTTGGATATTATAGATAGTAGGGTATGTCACCCTCTATCTTTGTTTTTCATTAAATTATTTTATTTATCACCATCTCTGCTGGCTACATATTTTTTGTTCTATTGAGGTTTCAGCCGAGCAGTTGCCGTACGTGCACCATCATGTTGTATCCTGGTCAAACATTATAAACCATGACAAATATTTATTGCGGAATTTATAAATATATATAACCCTCCCTCAAAAAAAAGTGCAATTTTCCCAAAGGCAATTGCTTGCTCATTTGTTAAACTATGCAGTGAAGAGTCTTTTACCTTAAATTTGAAATAAACAATAAGGTAGAAAGATAGAAACTGACTAATATTCTGAGATGTAGCACAATAAATAGGTAAGTTATACTGTAACAAATTAAAACTGAAATAATCACTGAGCTTATAAAGTATATTCAGAATACATTTTAATGTACAATATGTATAAGTCTATGTCATTTTAACTCTGCAAACCTCCATTCATCAAGCTGAAAACAGCAAACGTGGACTTCAGCAAATGTAAATTTCAGTGAATTTCTAAAACAGGGCATGGCATTAGTTGGCCAACATTGCAACCGTCATACAAACTGCAGTATGTCAAACCCATCCAGGTGGGGGGGGTTCTTACATAGTGTATCCAGATTTCAAAACAAGCACATCAGAATTTAAACTTAAGCATTCAGACATAAAAGATACATGGGACTCTTACTGATATGGGTGAATGAAATGGATTTTTCAGCTGCACTCAGTTAAAGTAGTACAAAAATGTTATTCACAGATTGAATTTTTTTAATGGAGAATTTTTACATACATTTCTAATGGCTGTTAAAAAATGTTATTTTCCATCTATATTCCAGGAAACCTTACCTAAAACTATCAAAGGCATGGTATATATATTTTAAATCAGTGTCTGGACATAAATGAAAAACTCAGCAAATATATACTTAAACAATAGAATATTACCTTCATATAGTACTGCATTTTATTTTTTTTTTCACTGAATATTAATTGAATTGAATATTGTGGGCTCTGTGTCTCTATAGAGAGTTTGTTAGAAGTGTAGCCATTGGTAGCAGTGGGGGGTAGCTTCATTTCATTGATATTCTGTGTTTAACTCCTAGCCTAGGGTGTTGGTCTTGCCATTTAAGTGTTACATCTTGCATTATTTCTGCTAAAATATCTGAGCTTTGGCTGGCTCAAATCTACCTGGAATCAAATGGATGTATAAGCGAATTTAAGTACACTTTTATCTGCACTTTTTCATATAGTACTGTATTTTATTTATTTATTTTTTTCACTGAATATTAATTGAATAGAATATTGTGGCCTCTATGTCTCTACAGAGAGCTTATTAGAAGTGTAGCCATTGGTAGCAGTGGGGGGTAGTTTAATTTCACTGATATTCTGTTTTTAACTCCTAGCCTAGGGGGTTGGCCTTGCCATATAAGTGTTACATCTTGTGTTATTTCTGGTAAAATATCTGAGCTTTGGCAGGCTAAGATCTACTTGCAATCAACTGGATGTATAAGTGAATTTAAGTACACTTTTATCTGTACTTTTTCATATAGTACTGCATTTTATTTTATTTTTCACTGAATATTAATTGAATTGAATATTGTGGGCTCTGTGTCTCTACGGTTAGTTCCCTACTCTCCCTCCCTGTTCTTGTTTTGGTGTTAATCTTGGTGGCTTTGAAATTGCCTGCCCCTCTTGTAAATTTGTATTTGGATACTCCTTCTGGGCCCATTTCATTTGCTCACTCTGCTGAGTGTAGTGAGATCATATTCTGATTTCAGGCACTCCTACTAGTCCCATCTCTTCAGCTGTATCCACTGTGTACAAAGAGAGCATTTGGGAAGGACAACCCCTGCAGCCTCTTAATCCAGCTCTGTTCCCTCCCTCAAAAAAAAAAAAAAAAAAAAAAAAAATTATATATATATATATATATATATATATATATATATATATCAGATACCAAACAACTCCGGTGCACGATACAATACCATCTGGTGCTCGGAAAGCCAAAAGTACAAAAGACACCAAAATATTCCAGCACTCAAGACACAAAAGCAGCTGGTTTGCAAATGAAGGATTTATTCCAGGCACAGTCTGCAGCACAGACCGGTTTCGCACAAAGGCGTCATCAGTGTGTGTCTTAAACAGCAGTAAGCCTCAGTTTATGTAGCAGCCTAGAAAAAACTTTTAAAGACATGTACATCATACACAAGTAAACAGTATAACAGGTTTGCTGAATGCATAACTTGCTTGCATACAAACGCAAGTATGTATGTACAAAAATCCCTCCCCACTTTTACCATTAAGAATGTGAAAGTCATTAATAAAAATGCAAGAACTCCAAAAGTTATAAAATATACAAATTGCCCCAAAACACCCCCACAGTGTTGAAAACATATCTATTGTATTTCATATAATAATGATACAGAAAGGTATGTAACCACAGCTTAAATATACACTCTTATATCAGACACTCATCTATCAACCACATACTTAAAAATGAATCATAATAATAATAATAATAATAATAATCATAATAGTAATGGTAATAATAATGATACTGATAACAGTAGCCAAAACATAATAAATTACCATTGATCATTAAGCCCTGGTTTGAAAAGGGATCTCAAAGTTATGATCCATCTGCATTCCTTGTTTGATAATATGTTATGCCTAACCGTATCAATACCTACAAACACGAAATGTGCCATACTATGTTCTAATATATGCTTGTAAAGAGCACTTCGAGCTCATTTACATTAGATATCACTAACATGTAGGGCTATCCTTTGATTCAAAGTACAAGAAGTCTGTCCAATATAAAAAGCTCCACATTGGCATATTGCCATATATATCACCCATGCGCTGGTACATTTAATTAGATACTTAATACCATAAACTTTCCTAGTATTTACTGACATAAAAGACTGTGTTTTAGACATTAACTTGCAATATTTACAAAAAACACAGTATGTACTTCCTACTGAGGTCTGTGGTGCTCCCCCTAATGGGTATTGACCCTTCTTGAATGAAGAAAGATATTGTCCCAAAAATGTACCTTTGCGATAACCAAAATTACATGTTTCATTAAGTATGGTAGAAAAAATGGATCTGAACATAGCACATGCCAAAATTTCGAAATAGTTTCTTTAATTTTAAAGGTATTACTACCATACGTGGTTATAAATCTCATTCTTTCTGACTTGGGTTGTCTCAACTTTTGGAAATCTCGGAACAAACTGGTCCAACTAGTAATCTTCAACTGTTTATATGCCCTATCTACCACTGACTTGGTATATCCCCTGGCCAAAAACCATGCTTTCAAGCCTAAGGCCTCTTCTTCATATTCGGTGTCAACCGAACATATTTGTCTAACCCTCTGGAATTGGGCTGCAGGAATATTGTTGATGGTGTGGCCAGGGTGACAGCTGTGGGCATGCAAAAAAGAATTCTTGGAAAAAGGCTTTCTAAATTGAGTGGTAATTATAGTACCATCTATAGCCTTGGTTACATTCACATCCAAGAAATCAATAATAAACAAGTCCAATTTCCCTGTAAACTTGATACCATATTTGTTATTGTTTAAATATTGCATAAACCTATGCCACTCAGCTACGATTCCCTGCCACTCCACCCAACAATCATCAGGGTATCTGCGCCACATAATAAGCTGGGATGTAAAATTATGAATTGAAGTATGAATATACTGGGCTTCAAAATGCCCCATAAAAAGGTTGGCATAAATGGGGGCAAAAGTTGCCCCATCACCATACCTTTCATTTGCAGATACCATTGATTATTAAACATAAATGCATTATGTTCCAACACCAGTTGCAATAAGGACAACTAAAAATCCATCTCTGGTTCCTTAAAAGTATTGGACTGCTGCATCCAATAATGAACAGCCCTCTTATCCCCTTGATGGGGATACTTGTATATAAAGACTGCATGTCCAGTGTCCCTAGATGCGCTGTATTTGGAACCTGTAAGTTGTCCATTAATTGCAAAAATTGCTTGGTATCTCTTATCCTTGCCCTCATCAGGGGAAGTAGAGATTTCAACTTAAATTCAAGATATTCAGACAGGGATTCAATCAATGATCCCCTGCCTGCCACTATCGGCCTACCTGGGGGATCATGTAGTGTTTTGTGATTCTTTGGAACCAGGTAAAAATATTGAAAGACCGGTGAATCCACTATTAACTGTGATACCAGTAAAGCAGATATAACACCATGTTCTTTAGCCCTGGTCAAAAATTCATCCAGCTTATGTTTAAACTCGGTAGTATGGTCCAGTGGTAAAGAACAATAAGAGATAGAATCAGACACCTGTCTATATGCTTCTCACTCATACTTAGTTTTATCCCAAATAACTACAGCCCATCCCTTATCTGCAGTGGTTATAACTATATTATGGTTGTTCATTAAAGAATTCAAAGCTCTTCTTTCCTCAGAAGTGAGGTTATCAGAAAAAGGGCGAAAAATATGGGCCTGGTTGACCTGTTCAAATGTTTTAACCATACTGTAGTATGGAGGTTGGAACCCCGACTTCCTAAAATGAAATGAGTAACCTTCAATATTATGTACCCCATCTTCTTTATGAGCAAAAAAATATTTAAGATTCAAAGTTCTACAAAAACTTTTAACATCCTTTATTACATCAAAATGTGACACATAGAATGATGGGACATATCCCAACCCTTTATTTAACACACTGAGTTCACTATCAGTAAACACATATTGAGTAAGGTTAATAACTAACTGATTTCCATCATTAACATCATTATTGACTTCACCTGGTACAACCATGTCTGCTAAACCTGCAGACTGGCCCGAAATAACTGCTCCATTTGGTCATATTCGATGTTTATGATCTCCCCTTCTAAAGGGGCTCTATGCCTTTTAGGAATGGGTGATAAAAGCCCACCCAAGTCCCCAGGCTCTGTTTTTGTGTCAGTGTTGGAGAAACTTGAGGAAATCTCTGAGGCACTAGAAGTGTTGTTAGGTTTCCGAAGTATAGACCTAACTCTTTTCCTCTTAGGTCTATTAAGTTCCTTTGTATCAGAAAAACGTACCCCTCATTTCTGTTTCTTCCATGAAAATACAGTATCGTTTTTAAAGTCATTCACATCTCTCTGATATTTTTTCATCTTACACCCTTGTAATTCTTTATCATATTTATCTGTCTCAACCAAATATTGGGCATATAGTTCCTTGTAATGGACTGTACCAACAAAGGTACTGGTACGTTCGTGGCATGCTTCTAACTTGGAAAAAAGGTCAGGCAACTGCTTTTCGTAATGTTCAACCAGCAATTGTATAAACATACTGGATGCTGTTAATTGAACTGCTTGCCATTTTTTCATAAATTCAACATCCTCAGTGCCCAACCCAGGTTGAACATAAACCCTTAATCCACGTGGCACAATTTTAGCCTGTTAATAAGCCTTAAAAAGCTTAATATGCCAAACCAATGAACGTACCTTTTTAGAAATATCCGTAAGCTGTTTAAATTGTTCCTGCATGTCCAAATGTCCACCAGTCGCCAAATTAGTCCCAGTAGTGATTTTTTTAGTAAAACATGAATAATCATCCTTATCCACTGCGGAAATGTCCATAAACACCTTAAAATCAAGGCCGACTGCCATATTTTAGCAGAAGCTATAGATACCAACTACAAAGCAAACCTGCTGTCTGAATATCACCTGCTCACCGACTAGTGTAATAACACCAAGCCGTTGAAGCCTTGGTTAGGCCCCTTCTATCGTATCAGCACTCGTAAACAATAGATATCAGATACCAAACCACTCCGGTGTGCAATACAATACCATCTGGTGCTCGGAAAGCCAAAAATACAAAAGACACCAAAATATTCCAGCACTCAAGACACAAAAGCAGCCGGTTTGCAAATGAAGGATTTATTCCAGGCACAGTCTGCAGCACAGACCAGTTTCGCACAAAGGAGTCATCAGTGTGTGTCTTAAACAGCAGTAAGCCTCAGTTTATGTAGCAGACTAGAAAAACCATTTAAAGAGACATGTACATCATACCCAAGTAAACAATATAACAGATTTGCTGAATGCATAACCTGCTTGCGTACAAATGCAGTATGTATGTACAAAAATCCCTCCCCACTTTTACCATTAAGAATGTGAAAGTCATTAATAAAAATGCAAGAACTCCAAAAGTTACAAAATATACAAATTGCCCAAAAACACCCCCGAACACTCAGACTTGTGAGAGATGCACTTATATATCCAAATTGGCAGCCACGCACTCTCCATCAAAGACTGGAATAGCTGGTCGAGAGGAGAAGGTCAACACTTGCACCACACCACATGGAACACATAGCGCTCCAAAACACACACAAGCATTGCCTTCACATAAAAGCACAAACCACGCACCCACCTTCATGGAGGCTCTCAATAAAAATCTAACCAAACAACAGAGACCTCCAAGGCAGAAACGGACTCGACCACCACAACACAACGCTAATCATGAGACACATAACTCTCCTAAACAGTGTGCCACTCAACCAAAGCCCCTGAGGCAAAACAGCTTGCCCAACACACCAGTCATAGGTGACTCGATAGTGAGGCACACTGATGTCCCACTCACTAGGTTGAATAAGGAGAAAGTAACAGTCAGCTGCCTGTCAGGCACCAGGATCCACCACATAATGTATGCACTCAGATCCGTCAAAAACAGGTACAAATATGACGTGGATGTGAATGACCTGAGATGTACCTCCCTGAACTACATGAAAAGAGACATGGAGGAGCTCTTGGATTATGTAGCCTAGGTGAGTATGACCCTAGCCCTGAGCAGCATCCTACCATCACCCAGAATAATACCACAGTACAAGCAGAAAATGACTGATTTCAACAATTGGCTAAGTTTCTGGTGTCATTCTAAGGGGATCCAGTATTTGTCTGCCTGGGATAAGATGATTGACAGACCTTGATGCTTTGACAAAGATGGCCTGCATCTGTCACTCCTGGGCTTCCGGATACTGGCCAAGGCTCTTGCCACCTCTATAGTGCCTTTTTTAGGTGGTGTTCCAAAGACCAAATTACCACTGTAACAGCTACAAACAAATGCAATTTGAGGATCATGCTGCTCAATGCTAGAAGTCTAAATGTCAAAATGCACTCGCTCAAAGTACTCCTTTAAATGGAGAACATCGACATTTGTGCTGTAACAGAGACCTGGTTCAAGGCAGCAGAAAGCACCCCTGCACTACCAGGCTACAACTCATTCCACATCTTTCGGCCCCAGAACTTGGACCGAAGCTCCAAAGGCAGTGGTGTTTCCATATTCATAAAGGATGCACACACCTCCAGACTGGTAGCCCAATATAATGCATCTGAGATACTTCAGGTACAGTTAACATTGGATAAGACAGTGATTCAGGTCGTAGCCTGCTATAGGTCCCCAACCATGTCCCAAGATTCACACTCCACATTCCTAAGTACCATGGAGAATATTAGAGTCCAACCTAACACTTTCATACTGGGAAAACTACTCATGTACCAATACACTTGCCCAACGCTTTCTGGAATTCATTAATTCCAATGCCCTGGACCAACTCATTCTTTCTCTCACTAGAGGTAGCAACATCCTTGACTTGGTCATTAGTAGCATGGGCGACCGTTGCTGTATGCCAATAGTGAACTCCTCCCTGGTTTAATCCGATCACAAGCTAATCAACTTGGAAATCCACATCCCTCCCACCCCCCAACAAAGGTAACCACCATGAAAAACTTCTCCAAAGCTAACTTTGGACTCTTAAAAACAGAGGAGGCTAACTTCATGGCACCCATGCAAATGGAGAATAGTTGCATGACTGCCAAATCATACTCCAATGTACTGTACGAACACATTCACAAATGCATGGATCTCACCATACCCAATAGAACTAAGACGCTCTCCTCAAAAAAAAGTAAGCCAATCTGGTGGTACCCTGCCATAAATAAACTCTACAACAGAAGGAGGAAATTGATGCAGAATAAGGTGAAGTCCCAAGACTAGAAAAACTCCCTTATCAGCCTCAACAAAAGGTTGAGATCCCTCATGAACTCCTCTAAAGCTAGCTAAGAAAACAGAATTGCAGCAAATAGTAAAGACAATCACAAGGCCTTCTATAGTTATGTAAAGGATCTCCATGGCAATACCCAGATTTGCTCTGAGCTGTTGCACAATGGTACCTCCTACACCGAGCCAACAGATATTACAAATATACTGGAGGACAGAGTCAGTGCTAACTTTACCCCCCCCCCCCAAAGGACCAATCACAGTACCAGTAGGTTGCCAGCCACCCAGTATTAGTGCTGCACAGGTTAAAACAGCACTGTCCAAGGCCAAGAATACAGCTTCTATGGGACCCGACAGTATCCCTGGCTGTATTGTACATGAACTACAGAATGAACTGGCACCTCACCTGTGTGCCCTGTTCAATCATAGCCTTACCTCAGGCTTTGCCCCTACCGAATGGCGCACTGCTACAGTCATTCCTCTCCACTAAGGATGAGTGACTACAGACCCCGTGAACTATCCCCCCATTAACCTGACAAGTCTGATATGCAAAGCTGTGGGATGCATCATCATGGACCTAATAAACAAGGATATAGGGAATCTCTAAACTCTGGATCTTACACAGTTTGGTTTTGTGAAGGGTAGCTCATGACTGCTCAACCTGACTGACTTCTTAGAATCAGTCAACAGAGCTGTGGATGAAGGTAGGTGGTTCATACAGCCTACCTTGATCTGGCCAAGGCCTTTGATACCATTCCCCACTCAGGAATCATAGAAACACTTACTAAGCTAGGCATCAACCCCTATATCACTAGGTGAGTTGCAAACTGGCTCACAGATAGAAGCCACAGTGTGAAAGTAGCTGACTCCAAGTTAGACTGCCGACCAGTCATGAGTGGAGTTCCACAGAGTTTGGGGTCCTCTCCTGTTTGGTATGTACTTCTCTGAAGTCCAGGCCAACACAAAGGGACTCTGGCTGACAAAGTTCGCAGATGATTGCAAGTTGGGAGCTATTATTTACTCCCCAAGTGATGTTGACATCCTACAGAAAGGCCTCAATGAGACCAACAACTGGTGTCAGAACCATGGCCTTAAGCTCAATGCCCAAAAAATGTGTCTTCATCCCCTTTGGGAAAAACCCGGTTCCCCTGAATTACCATATTGATGGTAGTCCACTGAACACAGAAGGCATTATAAGAGATCTGGGAAGACAGGTTGACAGCAACCTCTCTTTTGACCACCACATTGCCACTGTGGTCAGAAAGTCCTTCTATGTGGCACATCTCATTACTAAGGGTTTTTCATCCAAGAAGAAAGAGATCATTGTCTCTCTCTACTCTTCCCTCATTAAGCCAATCATCAAGTACAATGCCCCATTTGGCATGTACCTCACTAGACACCTGCAACAGCTGGAGAGGCCACAAAAGTACCTCACAAAGATGATCCTAGGCCTTAAACACTTGTCCTATATGGACAGACTCAAAAAACTCCAACTATTCTCTGTCTCATATCGCCTACTTAGAGGCAATCTCTGCTTGACTTACAAAGCCATCTGACCCAGCTCTGTTAGAAAAGCTACATCTAAAGAAATCCCAATCCCTCCGCACCACAAGCTCCAGAGACCTCAACCTCATTACCACAATCAACAGAACATGCTGGAGGGACAGGTTCATAACCCAGAGACTCCCCATGTTATGGAATAAACTTCCCATACATGTCATGTAGAGCACCTCACTGGCCCTCTTCAAGAGAAATCTTGATGAGTGGATGGGAAATAGAGATTTTATGCCGGGGATCACTCCAGTGGCACTACTCGACAGAGGCACTAGGAACTAAGGTTGGGTGGCATGATGCCAGGGTAATCCTATGGGCTGTGCTTGTAAAGGCTTCAGGGCCATTAGTCTAGTACACATCTATGAACCCATGAACCTATTATTGTTATCAAAATAAACAGAGACAAAGTGTTTTCTTCCCAGTGGGAGACCAGTGCCAGTTGCACATGCAATACACATATCTGCTTGGCTAGTTGCAGAGGCCTCTAAACAGTCCTAAACAGTCCTCTGATAAAAAAGCACAATTAATTGGACAATAAATATGAATTAACAATAATGAATACACTGTAACTTTTGATGGAAAAGCAGCCTTAAATCAAGATTTGAAAAAGCCACTGTGACACTGAGGTTATACAGTCGATACTAGCTGCAAGATCAGTGTGCATGTTGTTTACTGTTGCATTTCTTAGTGGCACAGTGTGAAATAGCTGCCATAACGTATCCATATCTCTGCACAGATGCACTAGCCATCAGGAAAAAGTTAAAATGAATGTTTGGTTACCTACTTATTTAAACACGTGGTTAATACAAATAAACTGATGACAGCAAACACACAATACCATCTTTGAAAAATTTCCCCCCCAAACCTACAGTCTTCAAATTAGCTGAAAAACAAATTATACCTGTTGTTTACTGTCATGGTTCTTAGTGGTAGTGCTAACCAGCACTCAAAACAGATCTAAACGTCTGCACTAATGAAACAGGAAGAAGAAAAATGTTAGGCAGATGTTTTCTTTTTTGGTCCTGTTTGAGATGACTGAATAGCTAATGAAAAAAGAAAATAAAATTACAGTAATAAATAAAGTTAAGAAGTAATAATAACTAATTACTTATAAATAACTCAATTCCTCCATAGTTTAAAAATAAGAGTATTACTGGAAACAGCAAAAAGGACATTTATCATCATCACGATTAAAAGATAAATGAAACACACAAAAATGTATAGTTCCTACCTCTACAATAATATTTACAGAAAGTTTGATAAAACGTAGATCCGTTTATGTATCAATAAAAAAAGACAAGAAAAAACACATACTTTTAAGTATGGGGAGGTTAAAAGGTTCTCCTTATATAAAGAAATACACTTGATATAACTTAGAGAAAGGTGAACTATTTCACAAAGGATACCAACACCTATAAATACCTTTACCGCTATATAGACAATTCACTGCATTTACAAAGCATATGCATTAATTATGTAATAAGAAAATTAAGAACTTATATGCAGTTTGATATTTACTAAATATGGGGAAGAGGTAATATAGCTAGTTATACTGACAAAGTACTTGGTAGTTTAGTATATTTACTATTAGATTTGGTAGAATATAAGGAAAAAGATTGAAAATGGTTGAAATATACAGAGATAAGCCACAAAATCCACAAAAAGCAAAGGTATGCACATTTAATGTGATAGACTAAAGCAATTGACTAATTTGCATGTTTCTGAATTACAGTTACCACAACGATTTGAAAGTAATTTCTTATCACAGCAGTAAACTGCTGCATATGTTGTTACTGGCATTTTTCAAGAGTTACTTTCTCATACAAACAAGTACACATTCAAACACACACACACACACACACACACACACACACACACACACACACACACACACACACACACACACACACACACACACACACGCACACACACACACACACACACACACACACACACACACACACACACACACACACACACACACACACACACACACACAGACACACACACACACACACACACACACACACACACACACACACACACACACAATCACGCAGCCACCATGTCCATGTACCTGCCATCTGGCACTGACTCAGCTTTCCTCCCTTGGATTCCCCCATCGCCCCTGTATCACCATAATAGTTTATGTGCCATTATAGAACACTTACAGTTGCCCTGATGGCTAGTGTCCCCCACCCCACTCCTCAAGCACTGCAATAATTTATGGGCCATTATGGCACTACTTGCAGTTGCCCTGGTGGCTACTGCCCCCCCCCCACTCCTTGAGTACTGCAATAGTTTATGTGCTATTATGGCACCACTTGCAGTTGCCCTGGTGGCTAGTGTCCCCTCTCCACTCCTCAAGCATTGTAATAGTTTATGTGCCATTATGGCCCTGGTGTTTAGTGATTCTCCCCACTCTGAGCCCCATAGGAATGTCTGTGTCATTATGGCACATTAGTTCAAATTATTTTTGGTGTCGAGTTATTCCTCTCATACCTTTATCCCTGTAGTGAAGTCCTTACTGTGAATACACTTAAGTTAAAAGAATCCCTGGTGGCTAGTGTTTCAGCAAACTTTCCTGATCCCCCTACTAATACTTGTGATGTGAAGGTGCTTAAGTTACATGTATGCCTTGTGGCTACTGTTCCCCTCTACCCCCAAGCCTCGTACAGATGTCAGTGTCATGAAGGGACTTCATGGATGTGCTGTCGCTGGTTTCTTGTTGCTCCACCCACCCCCATACCTGTATCTTGGTCATGGTAGAAAGCAGAACATGACCTTTTGACCACATTCAATATTGCAGTGTGATGGGGATGGCCATGCTGATGTACATGGCTTGAGAAATTTCTTGAATTATTTGGTATATAGATGCCTTCCTATAGGTGGTTCTGGGGAGAGAACAAATGGCTACTTAGCATATGTGTCTCCCCCAGACTATCTCATTAGCATTCAACATGGCCACGGGACCAGCCCTATGCAGTGTTACATGTCTTCATGCTAAAGCCCCATGAAGCATGATGTTAGGGCAGTTACTGAACACCAAAAGGGAACAATGAGTACACTTATGATCCCTCCCATAGTCTTACAACAGATGCAGAAGGGAATTAATATCATATTATAAATATTTTAAATATAGATAACTCTTCAATTGTTTTAGTCTTCATGTGGCTGACTTAATGATTTATGACCAAAGAAGTGTAAGGAAGAAGGCAAAATTAGCATTACATTTTAACCCAATCTGAGTATCAAAAAACATTGTGGCAAGGTAGAATAAGGTACATTTAGTGACTAAGGAAACTAAATTACTGGATGAACTTAAAGGGTTGTAGTACATGTCCCAACCTTCCACTGGTTGAAGCTTCAACCAGATAAAAAAAAAAAAAAAAAAAAAAAAAAAAAACAATTTCTTGTAGTGAGGTAAGCCTCCTGCAGTCCCATGTCCCATACTTAAATATATTGACTATATGGTCACACAAACATGGAGAAAGGAGAATAAATCACACACACATACCCACACACACACACACACACACACACACACACACACACACACACACACACACACACACACACACACATACACATGCACACATTCATGCCTACACACATCATATCATCTCTCATGCGCTAGTAACAACTGGACTGGCAGTGATCTTTCAATAACAAAGATCAATTGGAAGGTTTAAATTGACAAGCTGAAACCTCAACCAGTTCAGACTCTTTAGATGGTAGGTTATTGAATTAATAATTAAACAGAATAAGGAAACAGGGAACAAATAACTTATGGGTGTGCAGGGAAACATGCTGAATCCATAGTTCTATTGTTTGAGTTTGACTGAACAACTGATTAGTAGCTATAAAAATGCCTTCTATTGATGGTAACAAGGTGACCCAATGAGAACTAATAGTCTCTGCTTTTCGGAAGGAAAAATATTTACTTAAAAAGTCTGAAAAACTATATATGTACTTAATTCTTGTAATGCTCATCCCTGACTAATGTTGTAAGTCTAAATATGCCATTATGCTAAATAAAATCTTTACAGAAAAAAAGTAATAACCTGTGAAAGGAAAACAGTCCAGAATCTAACACCTGCCTAAACAAATGAAAGGTCTTTTAATGGCAGCATCTCATAACACAGAAAATGCAGAAATCCTCAGAGTACTTTTAGATTTTAAAGCCATCACAGTTAACCGTTGACAAGAAGTGAGACACATTCTAGCAAAGCATGAGTGCAAACATGAGGATTAGAAGGAACAAACATACCAGTGGATGAACACAATTCATGAAATTTTGTTAAAAAATGATTTTATTAATAAAATATTGGCAAACCCTCCATTAAAAATAACACTGATACTGAAAATGGTTGCTGTAACCTGTGAGTTTTGGGTGTCCTGGAGAGTTGTGGGTGTAATAATAAGGTGCTATACTTGCAGCAGTGGCCCCCCCAAGGTGACCTATATTTTTTTGCAAAAACCATCCCAAATTGGGATGTGCTATCCCATCTCCTAATTATTCATCTCCAGTCCTTTGACTGGATGTTATTATATAATGACACAAATCCGATGAGTGCATTAACTTGCTTCCTTTCCAAATAAGAGGCAAATTAAAACACTGCCTTCCTCACCACACAAAGAAAATTTAGAAACCAAAAATGGTATTGGCCAGCAATGCAGCTAAAAATATTTGGGACAAAGCTCTGATCTAAATGGAAACAAAACATTCTGGAAAGGCAGCTTCATATTTATGAAACTTAGAAAGGCCACTGGAATTGAAACTAACTCTGCTAAAGCCACAGCTACTTCCCTCCAAACTTAGAAAGACAACTAAAATTGCTACTAACCCAACAAATCCACTTACCTGTATAACAAGCAAAATATTCTGTTATCCCCTACAAAATATTTTGGAAAGAACTAAAACTCCTAAATGGAAATGTCATTGATATCTCCCTTACTTCATTTAATTCTATTACCACAATAAGATAGACTTTCCTAAAAATTATACACACTTAATTCTGTCAGCAATCAATAATATCACCGACTCATTCCCTTTACATACTCCACCTATTCTTCACACATTTAGGCCTCATGCTCTTTTCAATTTTTATTAATGACAACGCACAATCTGCCTGACCTTAATGCTATTATGTATTGATTATCTGGTTTTCTTAGTTTCTAGCTTTACAGCCAGCAGTCTCCATGAAAGACCGCAAACTTTGCAGGTAGACACACATCACAAATCTCCTTTTTATAAATTCAGTGTTATGGTGTTTGCCCAAACATAACCTTCACAGTCTTTCCCCTCTAGCATTAAAAGGTAATAAGTGAGATTTAATTCTATATTATACTGACCAGAAGTTTCTGGGTACCACTTTAGCCCCACACTTGTCTTTTAACCATCACACAGACAAAGTAGTTTTTCTGGCTCAATTAAAATGATGCTAAAAAATCTGCCACAGTCTTACTTCATCTGCACATCATGCAATCATAAGAAACATTATTATTGTCAAACGAGAATATGGCCTGTCACCATTAACACTCAAGTTCAAACATCTACAAAATATAAATGACTGAAAGCAAAATATGTTGATCTATCCTATTTGCAGATGCCCAAAAAACACTGGTGTCCAATTGAAAAGATTCAAATGGCTTCCAATAAACAACAGAAAATAACTTCTGCCTACTGCTCTGCTACTTAAAATAATCAAACAGGACTATTGCCCTCATCAGAAATCAAAATTACTCTATTAGAGATAATCTTGATGAAGGAATTACCCTAGCCAGTCCCTACTTCTAAACAACAGTGGGAAAAGGACAAAACAGAATCAGAAACTTCAACATGGAATCACCTTCCTTCAGAGGTTAGAAACCAACTAACACTGACAACTTTCAAGAGTAAATTAAAGGAACAACTATTCAAAAAAGCCACTTGTACATGCTTTCAGGACAATGCTTAACTTTGCAGTAAGTACTTTTTGTGCATAAATGTGTTCCCTTATTTTTATTGCATGCTCTGGATGTTACTGCATGCTTTTAGGACTGTTTGCAATATCATTTTCTGTGTTATATAGGTATTGACTTCTTTTAACCCTTATGGTCTAGGTTATGGCTGAAAAGGGTCTGGTCAGCCTACTTACCCAGTTATCAAATTTAAATAAATAAATAAATAAAATACATAGACTCACTACTTTCTATTCTTGAAGATAGGTGCTCACTGACAGACTCAGCCCTAATAATTATTCATTTGTTATTATTTAAGTGAGGGATGGCAGGCAAACAGGGTAGCATGAGACAGACTGACAAAGGAAAACGTATAAACACTGATAATGACTATTGTAATTTACTATGACAGCAGACAATATGACTTATTTATTTATATATTTATATATTTATTTATTTATGTTTGATTGCTTGATTGATTGATTTGCATTTATTTACTGGGTAAGTCCAACTAGGCAAGAATCCCTTTTCAGCAGAGGCCTAGGGAGAAAAGTTCCACTTAATATACTTGTAATACTGTCATAAAATATGCTTGGAATACACTTCAATAAAAAAAGAGTAATTACAATCAAAAAACATATAAACAAAATCACAAGTAAACACTACAGAAATTACAGGCAAAAAATAAAGAAATTGTGGGGTACCAATTATAAAACATACAGAAAGATGAAGTAAGACTTCTTCCCTTATTTCTGATTTTTAAAATTCAGCACATCAAAAGCTTTATCCTCAACTCTTCCACCCTATAGGTGAAGACCCAATGAGGAAATCAAGATATTCTTGACTCCATGCAAACATGTGAGGAACTCCACACTCAAGTACAATATCTTCTGAAAAACAGGTGGACTGTACAGCAGAATATGAGGTACACTGAGGAGAAATCCAAGGCTCCATTCTCATACCAAGAATCCATCACCAAAATGTTTACACACAATTGGAAGCTAACTAACAGAGACCTCATTATTGCTGTAATGACCAGGTGCCAGGGATGGAAGGTCTGTCTGGATTCAGTTTCATTTAGAAGTAGAAGGCTTTATGGTCAGATCTAACAAGTGATGAAGATGTACAGGGGGTGGTACAAAAAGCCACCTGCTAAGGACAATGTCTAAGATGTTATTCCCCCTAGTAGGTACTCTGATTAGTTTGTTCCAGGGCATTTATATTAATAAAGTCCAGGAATCTCTGTGCTTGTGATAGTACAGGTTCCCCAGTTTATACCTGGATAAAATGGTTTTGGGTTTAATATTGAGTGACTCTAATTCTTGTAGATAGTCACTGTGCTTTCTTTGGTCATAGACGGAGTTCTAGAGCTAGCCAATGTGTAGTAAGGGATCTTCTGATGGTGATCTGGATGTGTAGAAGCTCTAGGGCATCATGCTGCTTAACCATTCCTGATTTAAATCTATTCTGAATGAAAACTGAGACACCTTCACCTGTTTTCCTCTCCTAGAATTTCTGTAGTAAGCTCTTGACAGGCAACTTAAGTATATGGAGCGTATGTTTTTTCCTGAATGAACCGTCTCTATTCTTATTTTATTTTATCTTATTTTATATTTCTGTGTAATAACATACACATATTTTAATCTGTATTTGCAATGTTTTCTTTATTATTTAACCTTTAAGTTGCTTATCTGGCATTTATTTGTTATATTTATGTACTATTATGTATCTGAGAAGAGAGTCATTGTTATTTACACTGTTGGTTAACAAGATGTGGGCACATATCCCATTGCACTGATTGAGACTTACTACGAGTAAAAGATATGTTAATGGGTATGATTTCATATTTGGTTTAATATGAGATAAACCAGGTCATTTGGGGGTCTCTGGCCCTAAACTCAAGAGTGGTGGCAGTACTACCATGCCAAGGAGAAAGCTGTGGAGATTTGGAGAATTTTGTTATCCTTCCCAGGGAATTGTGTGTGCGTGTGTGTGTGTGTGTGTGTGTGTGTGTGTGTGTGTGTGTGTGTGAGAGTGTGTGTCTAAGAAAATAATTTATGCGAAAGACAAGTAACTATGGCAATGGCCTATTTACAGGCTAGTTTGGGTGTGAATGTTGGAAGATCATACTTAAGACAGCAGCGCATATTCACTTTATACTGGCCTTGGGGCCTGGTTAGACTGTGTGGATTACTTAGTTATCATAGACTTATATGCACTTTCCTGTTACTGGTATACCCTTTGTTGGTAGTCGTGGGATTCAAACCCCATTTGTGACAGCCATCTTGTCATCAGTGGGTGACATCCTGCCATTTGGGTGTCACATTGGTAGCAGTATTGCATTTGTACCAACACATCTGTGGTAGTGGTGCCATCCCATTAAGCTTAAGTTTTCCAATGAGTAAATGGCACTGAAAGTGTTTTTCATTTATTATCATTATTTATATTTACTATATATTTTTCTAATGGCCTGCAGTGAGACTTAATTTCATCATTGGCTTAACTCATAATTTGTGATAAAGGAATGGAGGTAGGCTGAAAATGGAATAAAAATGGGCTAGAAAAGTTCCAGATTATACTACATGACCATTTACAGCTGATCAAGTTTATACATGAGAAAAATGGTACACTGTGAAAGGGTCCCCTATTATTATTATGCCTAGAAACAGTTTTCATGGCAATTACATAAGATCATAGGATCATAGGAGATTACTAGGCTAGTGGCCCTACAAGTCTAGCCAAGTTTAGTCCTTATTGCCACAATCAGCACTTATCACCCCTGTCCAAGAGGGACATAGGTGGAACCCCTGGAGTGAATTTATAGTTAGCCATCCAATCATCCAGACTGCATTTGAAGAGGGCCAATGTGATGCTCTGCATAACATGAAGCAGGGGTCAGTTCCAAGGTGTGGTAACCTCTGGGAGACAAATCTGTCTCTCCAGCAGGTTCTATTAATATTACATACCAGGTTAAGGCCATTAGAGCAAGTAACCTATGTACCATTTGACTTATGGATATGCAGCATTTCCAATAAAGCAGGGTCAAAGATTGCCTTATATGCAAGGCAGAGATCACCTCTGAGTAGTCTGTATGAAACAGAATAAAGTGACAGTGATTTCAGATGATCCTCATAGGACAGATACTGAAGACCTTGAATTTTCCTTTTGAGGAACCTTTGTGGTCTCTCCAATTTCTGCAGGTGTTTGGAAAGGTACAAACCAAAAGGGGCATTGTACTCAATTATTGGCCTGATGAGGGAAGAGTATGGGGAGGTTATAACTTTTTTTTTTGGAAGCAATGCCTTTACTTATGAGATGAGCAATATAGAATGCCCTTCTTACCACTGTGGAGACATGGTGATCAAAGGTAAGGTTGCTGTCAACCTGTGTCCCCAGGTCTGTCACCACTGAGTGTGTAGTTAGGGTATTGTTATTGATGTGGTAGACGATAATACATTTTTTGCATATGAATTTAAAGCCATGACTTTGGCACCAGTCATTTGTTTGTGTAAGACCCTCTTGTAAGATGTTGACATCATTTGGAGATTCTATGAACTCTCCCAGTTTAAAGTCATCAGCAAACTTTGTCAGCCACAGACCTTGAGTTTTAGCTTGCACTTTGGAGAAATTGATTCCAAACAGTAGAGATCCCAGGAGTGATCCCTGTGGAACACCACTGGTTACACGTTTGCTGTTGGAGGTGGATTCCCCTATTTTGACTATATGGGTTCTATCAGTGAGCCAGTTAGTGACCCATCTAATGATATACGGGTTGATACCTAGCTGGGTGAGTTTGTCAATTATGCCTGAGTGGGGGATAGTGTCAAAAGCCTTGTTTAAGTCTAGGTAGGTTGTATGTACAGTTTTTCCCTTATCAAGGACCTTGGTGACTGTCTTGAAAAAGTCCACCAGGTTTAACAAGCATGATGTCCCTTTGGCAAATCCAAATTGAGTAAGGTCAGGTATTTGGAGGTTACCAATATCTTTGCTGATAAGGTCCATAATGATTCTTTCAATGGCCGTACAGATAATGCTAGTCAGGCTAATAGGTCTATAGTTTCTGGGGTCAGTGGAAGCACCACCTTTGTGCAAGGGGATAATGGTGGCCTTTTTCTATTCAGCTAGGATGAAGCCAGTGCTAAGACTATGATTGAAAAGAGTACCCAATGGTACTGATAATTCTTATTTGAGGCCATGTAGGACACAGCGTGGGATATTATCAGGTCCCATGGATGTTGTGTTTTTAATCTTAGAGAGGGTGTCCACGACCTGCTCTTTAGAGATACAAGGTAGAGGATAGGTGGTAGGGATGTCTTGGGGTAAATGCGGTGGAGACAGGTGAGTAAAGTTTTCACAGAACCTGTTGGCTAACAGGTTAGCAATGTCCACAGGCTCGGTATATGTGATATCATTAACTACCAGTTCAGCACAAATCTGGGCCTTTCCTTTTTGGTTATGGATGTAACTAAAGAACACCTTATAGTTGTCCTTAGTTGAAGAAGCTGATTTGGATTTGTAGTTAAGTTTGGGGCACTTCACAAAAAGTCTTATTTGCTTGTTTAAGCTGAAGAGGGAATGTTTCCAATTTAGAGTTCGCTCCCTCTTACTCATACACAGCAATTTTTTTCCTCTTATTATAAAGCCTGTTAATGGCAGTTGTCCACCAGACAGGTTTGCTCTTCCTTGAGCAGCTTGTTTGGTCCTATCAGGAATGGCATAGAATACCATGGCTTGTAAACAGCTGTTATAATGTAGTATTGACTGGTGGCACATTGTAGTGGTTGCTGGGAAGTGCAGCTTTACAACATTCTTAACTTACATAGCTGGAGATGTTGCATGGGAGTGTTAGCTGAAGGCACTGTATTTTTGATATGACCACGGAGAGTGGTATTGAAAAGAACAGTAGTATCTTAAGAAATAGTTGTATTGTGAGGAACTGTGGTATGTTAAGGAATAGTGGTACTATTAGGAACAGTGATTTCTTAAGGAATAGTGGTATAGTAAGGTACAGTGCTATCTTAAGGGGTAGTGGTATTGTAAGGGACAGTGGTATCTTAAGAAACAGTGATATTGTAAGTTACAGTGATATTTTAAGGAATAGTGGTATTGTAAGGTACAGTGGTATCATAAGGAATAGTAGTATTTTAAGGTACAGTGGTATTTTAAGAAACAGTGTATTTCAAAGAAGTAGTAGCATTGTAAGGGTTAGTGGTTCTGTAAAGAATAGTTATATTGAAAAGGATAGTGCCATTGTAAGGAACACTTGTATTGTAAAAGGCATTGTTAATGTCAGGAACAGTGCTTATTTTAGAGGACAGTGGTATTGTAAGGAGCAGTGGTACTTTAAGTGACAGTAGTACTGTCAGGAAAATTGGTATTGTAAAGGATAGTGGTATTGTAAGGAATGGTGATACTTTAAGTGATAGTGGTACTGTCAGGAACATTAGTATTGTAAAGGGCAGTGGTATTGTAAGGAATGGTGGTACTGTGATAGCGGTGCTGTCAGGAACACTGGTATTGTAAAGGAGAGTGGTATTGTAAGGAATGGTGGTACTGTAAGTGATAGTGGTACTGTCAGGAACATTGGTATTGTAAAGGACAGTGGTATTGTAAGGAATGGTGCTACTGTAAGTGATAGTGGCACTGTCAGGAACATTGGTATTGTAAAGGACAGTGGTATTGTAAGGAATGGTGGTACTGTAAGGAACAGTTATATTTTAAGGACAGTGGTATTGAAAGAAAATGTGGTATTATAAGAGACAATGGTAATGAATGTAAGGGTCTATATCAGATAGTCGAAGTTCCGTAACTCTGAACATCTAATGGTCGAACCATTAAGTTCAAAGTTACAGATTTTCGACTACCGATAAAAAAATAAAAATAAAATTGACAAAAAAAGAAATTGTTGTATGCACATTCCGTTTATGGAGATTTCCCTTCACGCACTCGAACTTTTACAAATTCGAACATATGGCCTCGACCATATGTGGTTCGAACTTGTAAATGTTTGACTACGTGATAGGAACCCGAATGTAACAGAGGTATTCTAAGAGACAGTGGCGTTCCAAGGAACAGTAATATTGTAGAAAACAGTGGTATTGTAAGGAACAGTGGTATTGTAATGGACAGTAGCCTTGTATGGGGCAGTGGGTATTGTAATAGACTGATATTGAAAGAAACAATGTATTTTAAGGAATAGTGATATTATACGGCACAATGGTACTGAAAGGGGAAAGTGGTATTGTTAGCAACCGTGTTATTGTAAGGAATACTGGTATTTTAAGGGACAGTTGTATTGTAATGGATTATGATAATGTAAGGAACAGTATTATCTTAAGGGACAGTGGTGTTGTAATGAATAGTTCGATTTTAAGGGAAAGTAGTATTGCAAGGGTTAAGAGTGGCAGTCCAAATGCTCTTCAATGTGGTGTGACAGAGTGGTCTGACAGGAAATAAGCACATAGAGAAGGTGAAAGCAGTCTTCAGTGTTGCTATAATAAAGCATATATTTCATGTGATGTGATATGTTCAGTGATAGTGCAATCAATGGTGCAGGTTTTAATCTGCATATATTTGCTTAAAGGCTATGCCTGCATATGTGAACTAAATTGATTTGTAATCATCTGTTATGTTTAGCAGTTGCACACTAGTCAAATTACATAAAAGCTTGAATATCATGACTTGCATTCTAATTCTAAATAAAAATGTTTCTTAACTACTCAGTTTGCTTCATTTATTTAATTGAGCTGTATACATTTTTTGACTAAATATATATATATATATATATATATATATATATATATATATAGATAAGTATATATACCTATATATATATATATATATATATATACATATATATATATATACATATATACATATTTATATACCTATATATATTTATATATGTATATATGTATATAAATATATATATATATATATATATATATATGTATATATATATATATATATATATATATATATATATATATATGTGTGTGGGTCTACTTCACATGGTCGACAGGCCATATGATCGACATCCATTTGGTCGACAGTTCATTTGGTCGACAAGCATGTTATGTGGGCGGCTGTGCCCCCCCTAACTATATATATCAACTCCAGGGTTGCACAACATTGGGGAGGGGGGCAAATCTGCCTGTCGACCAAATGAGTGTTGATCATATGGCCTGTCGACCATCTCAGGTAGACCCATATATATATATATATATATATATATATATATATATATATATATATATATATATATATATATATGTTCACATACATATGATCATATTTCAAAATTATTTCCAGCTAACTGAATATATTAGGCGATTTATTCCATTTTCAGAGACACAAGGAATTTAAACATGATTATTTCTGTCATCATTATGACACAAAGAGGATATTCTCAAGGAAGAAAGCCTCAGCAGAAACAGTAGGATTAATATGTCACTATTTTGAGCTGCATTACTAGGGAAAAAAGGCATGTCCTGAACAGCACTTATTTTTAAAAAAAAAAAGTGTTTAGAGGTCAGCTGTCTAATTTAATATTCGGCTCTATTACAAGCACTCAAGTCCCAAGTGCTCAGTGCCCACTGTTTTGAAGGCAGGAAGTTGAGTGTCTTTCAGGCAGGGTAGACAGCTGCTAACAGCTGTGGGGAGCAAGCTCTAACTTTGGTGATTAGTTTCAGTACACTAGGCACTTTGAGTTTGTTGGCCAGCATTATGCTGATACTGCTGTTTTACCTTTCCCAGACATTTATAGTGAATCCTAAGCAACATACTGTAATATTCATCCCAATCCTAACAAGAATTATAGTCAGAAATTCTTCAGCTAAAGTAAAAACTTTGTGGAACCCAAACAAGAGATCACACAAAAAGGGTTTAAGCATACAGGCGCCCATTTTTTTAATAAAGGAATATTGTAATTATCTGAGCCAATGAATTAGGTCCTAAATGTCAGTAAGACATGACAACCTCGAACATTTTCATTTCAATAGAATGGTACAGGAATAACATATACTTTCTGAACATAATTTGAACCACAACTCAATTTCAAAATGTCAGTTGCAATGTAAAATTTAGAAAGATATACAGGGGGATTCAATAAACCCTACACAGTCATTTTCTACTGTGTGTGTCGCAGTGCAAGTGGTAGCAATAAAATTCAGATTCAGTAAGCACTGTGTAGAAGCTTGTACTCCTGAGCAAACAAGGTATGCACCATGGCATGCTAATTACAACATGGGCAGCTGAATTGTATGCTAATCAACCAATTCAAGATGGAGGAGCTATTCAACAAGCTATAAAACAATTGTGTAGACTCAGTGCTGGTTTTCCTTGCAAATTCCAAAACGTTTGGATGATAGCCATGGAAAGGAGTCTGCATGGACATAATCTTAGGGGCTGCTATTGCTTTAATTCATTTGTTTGTGCTACAAGCTGTAACCAATGCTGTTGCTGCTACTAATAGCCCTAGGCCAAGAAGGAGCAGAGTTTTCAGGCCCTGTTTAACTTTTCACAACCTACACAACATGGAAATTGTAGAGCACTACAGACTGAAGAGGAACACACTACAGGAACATCCTCAACTCAGAGCCAGAGCCAACCAAGGGGAGCCCATCCCAGTGGAGACAAAGGTATGTGTAGCCCTTAGAATCTTAGCTACAGGTACCTTTCTGAGACCAACAGGGGATACAGTGTGGGTATCACATGCATCAACATCCAGGATCCTCCACCAGTTCCTGAATGCTATGCTCCAACATGCCAGTGACCACATATATTTCCCTGTAGTTCTGAAGAGAGGGCCAGAAATATCCAGGCATTTTAATGTGTAGCACACTACCCTGAAGTACTGGGTGTCATGGATTGCACACATATAGAAATAAAGGCACAACCGGGGGAACAGGGTAGGATACATAAACAGAAAGGGCTACTACTCTATCAACTGTCAAGTCATATGTAATATCAAGGAAATCATTCTGAACATGTGTGCTGACAACCCTGGCTGTTACCATAACTCACATATTTGGCACACCTCCCAACTGTACCAGATGTTTTGTTCTGGGGGATATCCCACAGGGTCATTTACTAGGGGATGCAGGCTATGCACTGGAAACATGGCTGATAACATCCATCAGAAATGCACACTCACCCACGGAAGAATGCCATAATGATGCACACACTCAAACCAGAAATATCATAGACCATGAGTTTGGGCTGCTGAAGTAACAGTTCCAGTGCCTAGATACATCTGGAGGAGCTCTGCAGTACAAGCCACGGATATGTTGATTTAGAACTCTTTGCAAACTTTGTATTATACTATATTACATGTTATTGTTGCATTTGGAGCTTTTCTCCTCGGGTCTCCACTGAAAATGGACCTGTGTCCAATGGACTATCCAGGTTAACAAATGTAAAATAAATAAATATGTGCAGAAATATTTACAGTATGTGCCATGCTACACACATCATTCTGAGGAAACAGCTTCAGCAGGATCAACAAGGGGGAAGGAGCACACATCCCACCACCAATGCCAAGGTCACCACAGCCACACGCAGGTGAGGAGTCAGAGGGGGAAACAGCAGCTGCTGTGGGTGTAGACAGATGTAGGCATACTCAATATGCCCTCAAACTGGCTAACTCACAACCTAGGGACTTAAAACCTTCCTCCTACTCATGTATGTATAGTAACATGTATGCCAGGCAACTTGCACAATTGTTACCTCCCCATGTATTAGCTGTGTACTGCTTGCATCTGACAGAGTCAGCCCTAGTCTGAGAAATATGGCAACTGTGGCATTTACAAGGTAAATCCTGAACCTGGACTGTATTGTTTAATAATATGAATGTGTGGCATATCTTTATTTCATTAGTTGGTACAGCAAGCAAGTAAAAGTTGGGAGATTTGTACAGAAATTACCTTGCATGTGACAGCAGAGTCTTATTTGACTTATGTGTCTATTACTAAGCAGTAGACCTCAGGCATCAAAGATTCATACAGTCATACCTCTCGAAAGTACTGGTGATCAGTGCATGACCTCGGTTTAGCACCATACATTTGTACTGGAAAATCATTAAAGAGGGAAGTTAAAACATAATGATACAAATTGCAGTTTCCAGCTTCACAACCCTCACAGTCACTATAAAGCTAGGAAATTTTGATGCTATCAACTAACTTTCCAAGGCCAATAAAAGTCCAAGGTGCAATTATTGGTTCAACACAACAAGTGCAGATATACTAAGCACTAAGTTAGCTATGCACCCTGAGATTCAGACACAAAACTTATGTATCCCTGAATCCAAAAGATAGAAAACAAAGATATGGCATAGTTATCATCACTTGCACAGGGTGTTGTGTGTGGGGCCAGGAAGCCTAAGGTGACACAAAAGGTCAGTGAGTGTGTGTAAGTCAGAAAGAGGATCAGGCAGACATTTGTATAAATCAAAAAATGGCCAGTGAGGCAAAATGAGTAACTATTGTGTGTGTGTGTGTGTGTGTGTGTGTGTGTGTGTGTGTGTGTGTGTGTGTGTGTGTGTGTGTGTGTCTGCAAGTGTCCTCCAAGTGAAATGGGTGTGTGAGTGCCTGCATGAACACAACTAAGCTCTGTGCTGGCTCAACATCATGGTATGTTGGTATGTTGGACAGGTGTGAGACACGCATAATAGAGGTTGCAGTTCATCCTTGTCATCCCCACCCATGAAAACTGTTTCTGTCAAGAGTTGCTCTGGCACATCCACCCCCATGGGTAGATGCATTGCTGCTACCTGAACATGACTGATGTCTGCTGGACAAGCAGCCTTCATGGGGATGCCCAGGACCATGACCCCATGGCCTGCCAAATCTGGTTGCTGACAGCACACTCACTGATGGAGCAGTGGAAGTACTGCCACTATGGCAGCATGATTGGGCTTGGCCATGTTGGCTGATAGATGATGTGGCTGACCTACACCCTTGAGGATGCTGTTCCCCTCCCTGCAGATGTTCCATCACAGACAATGTTTGTTCCATGACAGACAACCCTTGTTCCATTACAGACACACACCATTTCAACATGTCATGTACCTAATCCATTGAATTGGCAACATGGTGGAGCCAGTCACACATGTCAGCCTGTGCCACATCTACAATCCTGAGCATTTGTCTGAAGCATCTATGAGAATTTGCCTGTACCTCCATGATGGCTCTAAACATGCATTGAGTGGCACAGGAAGAGGCACCTGCACCAGGTGTAGGAGGGACAGCAGGCCCCCTTCAAGCACCCCTATCAGCCCTCCCACATGGCAACTTTCCCACACTTTTGTTATGGCCAGAGTCAACAGGCAGTGAAGCTACAGTAGCCACACCTCCCTGATCATTGGCCTCGCTCTCCACTTGTGCAATATCTGAGGTGTGATTGGCATGTGTGGGCAGAAGCCTACTAGCTGTGTCTGATGGAATTGCAAGGGATGGCTGTATGTCAACCTCAGTGTCAGATTCAATGTCTCCACCCTCTGACTGCACCTCAGTTTGGTCACCATCATCATCAGAGTCTGCTGATACACTGACATCAGGGGCACAGGGCCCACAGTCCTAGTGTCATGATCACCTGTGATAAAAAGCAGCAGACACAGGAAAAAATTAATACCTGCACTACTATAGTGCAATATATGCTATAAAAGTAATAGTGCTGCCACTATTATACACAGTACAACAATACACACAACAGGCTTGACATCAATAGCACACACTAAAATATCTCTTTAAATTGTTCAGCAGTACTGACATAAAACTCTTTGGCTTACCATCTGCAGATAAGATTCCCCTCTGCAGCACAGATGGTCCTGGAAGAAGTTAGGCAAGAGTTAAGGGCAACATCATCACAATTAACAGTAACACAGGGATGATAATTTTAACCCTTTATATGTCTATTAACTATACTTTCAACAAGAACATGGCTGTCAACTCCAACCTAAGCTAATAACTGTAGTAATCTTCAAACTCCCCAAAAAATACATATGAGACAGAAGTAACTTATTGATTTCAATTGTTTTACTATACAGCAGTATTCAACTATTGACATACAAAGCCTACCTGGAAGTTCTTCCTGGGACATGCTTGTTGTCTCTGAAAATGTTGTTTTGACAATCAGGACATGCTGTACTGCACTCTCCTGGGAACTGTCTGGATCCCTGATAGTAGCCAGGAACTCTTCACTGGGTGTTAGTGGTGGTTCCCTAGCAGGCCCTCCCCTGGTAACCATCTGATCACAGCTGACTGTAGCAGCTCTCCACCATGCAGATGTGATCATGTCAGTGACTGTGTGGTACACCTGCTCATATATCCTGCCATGGCCACCCACGACATTCAGATCAACTATCTGCATCTTACATGCCATATATCCCTGTCGCCTTTACAGCAGAAAAGCACCATGTTGCCTAAAACCATCCACTATCACCTGGTTTTCAGTATCGGTGAAGGGGGTGGTCTCCAAGGATTGACATGCCTGGGTGGCATACTCCTAGGTATTCTAAAAGACAACTGAAGGATAATACACATAAGTATCACATAACTACAAAATAATTGTTTCCAGATAAAACAGAAAAGGGAGCCACTCAGGATTACCCCCTGGAGGGGGCGTGGCCAAGGATGAACATAGGATAGCAGCAGATTTCTTCAGCTCCACCAATTTCATTACATTGACAGGAATTAATTACTTAAAAAATTAATTCTTGAAGTAATTTTCTTTCTAAATGTGTTTGTTTTATATAGTTCTTGAACTATATCTAAAAAAGAAAGGAAATCTTAATAATATTCCTGTCAGAAATTACTTTGGAAATTTTCCTGTCAGTTTATCAGTCTGAAATGAGTTCCAGTAAGACAAATTCTCAAGACTCCAGCATCAAGAAAGAACTTCAGTCTCTGATAATTATAGTCCAGCAACTTACTGCTAAGATGGATAAAATGGATACTAAAATAGACACTTTCATAAAAAAAACTACAAAACAAATAGACTTGTTACATATGGACCTGCAACAACAGAAGATCCAGATGACAGGCATAGAAGAAGCTGTGAATGACATGGAAAATAAAATACGAGAAGAGGAAATCAACATTGAGTTTCTGCTGAAACAAAATACACATTTACAAACAAAGCTGGATGACCTGGAAAATAGATCTAGGCTTAATAACATTAGGATTTTTGGACTGCCAGAAAATATTGAAGGTAACAATATTACTTCTTTTTTAACAACATGGCTCCCTAAAACTTTAGATTTACCAGAAGCATTCTCTTTTGGTATCGAAAGAGCACATAGATCTAGAGCTAATACTAACTCTAACAAAAACTATCCTAGATCAGTTATAGTTAGATTTCTATCATCTTTTGATAAAGAGATGGTTCTTAAATCTGCTTGGGCTAAAGCTCCTGTTAAGTTTAATGAGACAACTGTGCGTTTTGACAATGACTATTCTTCCATGGTAATTGCTAAAAGAAAAGTTTTTCTGCCACTAATAAGGGAGCTTCAAATAGCACAGTTTAAAACATACCTTCTGTTTCCTGCCAAGCTTAAAATCTTCCTTCCTGATGGTCCTAAGGTCTTCGATGATTTAGACTCTGCTTTACTGTTTGTCAAAGAAAAAGGATTTTGGATAAAATAGAAGAAATGGAATGGGCTAGTTCTTCATTAAAGAGATTGGCAACTGAAGCTTCCTGGAAGACTTCAGAGAAGAAGAAGAGACTAAAAAACAAATGATTTGTTATATGTTTGTTTTCTCTCTCATCATTTTAGTTCATTATTAATCTTTTTGAATATAGTTCCTGCATTTCCAGAAAGCCACAAATATTTTGGAAAAGATTTAATCAAAGTTATTCTCTATGTGCAAAGAAATGTTTTGTTTCATAACCAGTCAAAATGCCTGAGGATTTAATGGCAGGCTGTGACTTGATTTGTTTTTCTTTCTGAAAAAAGTAAGGTTAGTAATTTGATAAATTTTTTTATCTTTATCTTTTTTTTTTCCTTCTTCTTTTATTATTTTCTTTGTTTAAACAATGACATTCTATTTAGATTATGTAGTGGGTAAAGGGTGGGGGAGGGCAGGGAGAGAACAGTAATGAAAATATTAATAGAATAATAACATATTTATTTCTTGTAAAAGTTTATAAGTTCTTCAAATGCTATTTCTAATTATACTTTCTTGATTATACTGCTTATGCTTGTTTGTAAATAATCTGTCATGCTTTAACTAATAATAATCAGAACTAAATAAGAGTAAATAATATGTTTTATTTTTAACTCTATTAATATAAACAGTAAGTAACATTCCATTGTATATACTTCTTACAGCTTTCTCTTACATTTTTTTATTTCTGCCTCACTCCCTTTTATTTTCTACTCTCTTTTCTTTTCTTTATTAATATATAGAAATGCTTTTGACTGTGTGGGCACAGTGAATAATAGGATTTGTATGAAAATTGAGTTGGGAGAAGAATGCTGAGTTTTATTGCTTGTTGGTAATTTTGAGTTTAATTTCACTTGCATAGAGGCTGTGATGATCTGTGGAATACATTGTGGAGGTTCTGTCATGTTTAGATGCATTTACACTGCTAAATGAATGTTTGTCACTAGTTTTTAATAAGTTTCCGCCAAAATGTTAAGAGAGACAATCTGGGATGTGGGCTGTCTTATGCACAATGTCCTTGAGTTACCTCAGAATCTTCAAATCACAGAATTCTCACAGAGAAACTGAAAGCAGTTAGTATAAACATTGACAAGGTTATCACACTGACACAC